>NC_090192.1:40105005-40132505 GCF_024679245.1 Pseudorasbora parva | reverse complement strand
ATATGAAGAAATAAGAAACGAGACACTCAGTGAGTGCAGTCACACTTTGGCATACATCTGCAAAGTCACATAAACCTGTAAACCTTTAATGTGTCTGACAGCGTGCATCAGGATTAGTGTGTGTAGATGGTTACTACTGTCAGTCATGCTTAAGTAAACAAACACCTGGATCTCAAATATAAAAATCACACACACGTCATGCGTGCCGTACAATACCTGTAAGTACTTGTCACTGCCCGTGTCTGTCAATGCCTTTAAATATAAGACAGACACCGAGCAGACACACTTCAGTCATCGCTTTCATTTAAGCACCTGAATGCATACAGGTAAAACACCAACTACATAAAATAAACACTGACATCTTTAAGTGTCCTATTATACTTTTTTGAATATGACCTACCATGTAGAGTCTAATAAGAGATGTTTGTGAACGAAAAAGGTTCAACGTTGAAAAGATAAACGAAGTTAGTCTCCTAAAAGAAAGAATCGATTCGAAACTGAAAAAGTCAGTAATTCCTACGTAGGTTTGTAACTCATTTGCATAACGCCCGCCTTTGATCTTGATTGGCTGAAGAGTGTCTCTTTGCCCCGCCCTCAAACACTGTAGTTGCCTCGGAGACCGGAAGAGTTTGGTTTGCATTATTCATGTAGAGAACACGCCGTTTTCTGCAGCCAAAACAAATCCACTTTGATGAGATTGAAATGGTAAAACATTGTTACTGTTCATATCACTGTGTGTCAAGAGATTCAAATATGATAATGAGCGCTTAGTTTCCGACCAATCACAACATATCTTTGACCAATCAGAGCAGAGGCTCTCAGGAGGGCGAGACGACTGAATCTTCAGACACTGAGAAAAGAGCTGATGCTACAGTGGATATTGTGAGGAAATTAAAGTTTTTTTTTTTTTTACTTGAATGCATGTAAAACTGTTGCAGATGTCAACAAATAGTGATGCACGATATTATCGGCACGACATCGGAATCGGCCGATAAAAGCTTAAAATATAAAAATCGGCATCGGCCGATATGAAAACATTATGCCGATATGCCTTGCCGATATGATACGTGAGTAATTGCAGGCGCATATCAACACGTTGTGCAAGGAGTGCTACAGTGCTATGCGATGAGACAATGTCAGCACTGCGGTCATTCTTGAAGTGAAAACAAGAAAATACATTGCATGTACAGTGATTTATATTGGCTGTTTTTAAATGCTGCCTTGAATTTCTGAATGCACGTACAGAAGGACGTGACCGTCAGCAGCAGATTTGCCAGTTTTCACAACAAAACTAGCCCAAATCAAGCCCAATCGCGTCTCCCCACTCTCTAGCGCGTGCGGCAGCCTCCACAGCAGCAGAAGCTCCTCCAGGTCCTAGTGCCCTCCCGCTAGACCGCTATATATTTATACATGTAGTGGGTGCGCTGTTGTTACACTAATACAATGAAAAGTAGAATACACAAATAAATTAAAGTTACTTTTTGTTCTGAATAAACAATTCAGTAATGATGTCATAAATCACAAGCATGACACTTGTAAATTAAATACTTTTATATACAGTGTATTAATTTGTAATAAAATTTTACGAAATGGATGATGAAAAATAATCCAAGGAGCTCTACAATAATTGTAGAATTAAAAGACAGCATCAATGGATGTCATGCCACCCCCACTTCATGTGCACAAACGTTAAATCCAAAAATACAATATTTAGGTTACAGCTGCATCTGGGGTGAAAAGTTACTGACTTTATTATTGTTATTTTCAGAGCTTTTAATATACTCTTCTCATAAAAAGAACTTTATTAACATTTATTTATCTTCAACAAGAATCCTTTTAGTAAGGATACCTCAGAAATCTGAAACCAGAATGAAAAAAAATTTTTTTGCTCAAAATGGTGTTGTTTCCAAACAAAGGGAAAAAATAAACATATATCGGCATCGGCCAAAATGAGCTGAAAAATATCGGCATATCGGATATCGGCAAAAATCCAATATCGTGCATCCCTATCAACAAATATTTAGGACCCTTTATAATATAGTAGGGGCACTCTCATCATTCGGACAAGTAAATCGGTCATTCACTTGTCTGAGTAAAACATTTGCTTGTCCAGAAAAAAAAAAGTTAAAAAAAAATGGCGTTGTAAATAATATATTCTGAAGCAATACTCTCACCAGTGTTCAATCAGCTTTGAAATATTTATATTTCAATCTTTGAAAAAGGGTATTTTTCCCCTAATCGTTTTAAATATATTGATCAAATTTTTGAATTAAAAATGAAAGATGAAGCATATATTAAATTAGAATAATAAAGACAGGGCTATTACCAATCAAATTCAATCATTTACACTGAAAAATTACAACTGCATTCAGTAATGAAACACGGTTCAGTGCTGCTTTGGATCTGCTGTGAACTATTTTCGCTGCTGAAACAGAACAAAAACAGTCAATATTGCGTCTAAAATCTAAGTGAATTATTATTAATTAATTGTTTATTGAACGGTCATATGAAATCAGTGTCACATTTTCAGTCTGATGGTATTCAGCACTCTTAGTCATGTGATGTTGTTTAACTGTATCATGTCATAAATATAAAAACTCCATATTTAGATTTTTAACTGCGGTATGTTAACCGTTTATTTGAGCTTCGCTCATTTGTTTCCATTTCTCCTCATGAGGCTGTGTGAGCCTCAACATCACAACCCTATTACTGTCAGTACGTTATATTATTATTATTCACTATCAATCGCCACGTACACTAAATCAATGCAGAATCATTATCGCTTTTTGATGATTCCTTAGTTATTTTTGTTATTGGCATTTTAATCAGGATCCTTGTCCTTAATTAAAATTAATTTTAACATTTAAAAACAGACATGTTAAAAATCCACCGCTTGGTTGTATTGGTAAAACTTTGATTTGAACATTTAAAAAAAAAAAAAATTCTGATTAAAATTATATGTTTCAACCACTTGGTGGAATTGGCAGACGTTCCCTTGGACATCAATCAAGCGCCGTGATAGCGAGTAAAAGCGTTCACGAGTATAAGCTATAATGCATGTAGGCAATTTGAATTGATATTTAATCTCTATTTACAATGGTTACACACTTAAAACTGAACAGTGTTTATATATCTGTAAGAATGGCGAATCTATAGAACAATACCAAGGAAAACTGACTTTACCGCACTCCGAGAGCCCCCTTGTGGTCGGAAGCATTCCCGTTGTGTTGTGAACTTATGTATGCTTTTAAAATTTCATTGTGTTGTGCGCTACTGGGCCACCGCAAGTCACATTTTAAAAGTGAAATGTGCATTAATATGCAACTTAGACACTGATGGCAGATGTTTAACCCGGCTAAATTTGAGAGATTTGTGTTTCTGCAACAACACTTTAGCCGCAATGCATCAGGCCCTCTCATACAGTGTTTAAATGAATGACTCTTCAGTGTCCTCACGTCACCTCTCATGAACACAGTAAAAACACTCATTGTCCTTTATGAGCACGAGTGCATCTCCGCCTTGAAAGAGTGGTTCATTTGAAGCCCTTTTATAAACCAAGCACTCAAAGGATGAAGAACGCTTCAGGGGCTTTAAGAGGACAGACAGGAACTGCATCACATGAGAAACTAAATGTTTTGTCCCCATGTGAAGATTGATCAATTCTTTTCATCTGTGGGTTTGTTGGTCAATTCATACATTTTAGAGCTGCAACTAACGATTATTTTTTCTGTCGACTAATCTAACGATTATTTTTTCGATTAGTCGACTAATCTAACGATTTATTTTTTTAGCTTTTGAAATTTTTCACAATTCTGTGGCACCCCCTCACATAAGTCAGTGGTTCCCAACCACATTCCTGGAGCCCCCCTTACACTGCACATTTTGCATGTCTCCTCAATCAAACACACCTGATTCAGGTCATCAGCTCATTAGTAGTGACTCAAAGACCTGAAATGGGTGTGTCAGTCAAAGGAGATATGCAAAATGTGTAGTGTTAGGGGGGCTCCAGGAATGTGGTTGGGAACCACTGACATAAGTTACGCTAGAGGTGTAACAGTACAGACTGCTCACAGTTCACTTTGTATCACGGTTTAAGGTTCACGTTTCAGTACAGTTCGGTATTTGCTATGTTCAGGGGAAAAAGGACTACTGTCAAATGAAAATAAAGAAAATAAGAACAGATAACTTAAATACAAGCAGCAGCACAAATAAATACTATTGAGCAAAGATGAGAATAAAATAAACAATGCTTTTCAGGTAGGTCTAACATTAGTTTTTAGGTAGAGAAATGGAATGAAGTAATCAAAAGTAAAATAACCACACATGTAACTGTTTAAAATTAAAAAAATAATCCTTATTAAACTTACAAAAGCTATTCAGTCAGGAGCAGTGAGTGATGTCTTTATCTTTTGTTTGACATTAAACAGACAGCAGTGAAGGCTACTGCCCCTTTAAGACCCACGGATAGTCGTCGTATTTTCTGTATAAAGTTCACTTAAGGCATAGAGTAGGCTATGACATTTTGACATACTTTTTGTGAGTTTGTCCGTTTAAGCACAGGATTTGAAAGATAACTCAATATTTGCGCGCTTTGGGACGAGTGCACAGAGACAGATCTTCTCATTCGAGTCTCCTGGCTACACGGGGGTGATGACGGTGAAAATGACTGCTCATATTCGGACGTAGGCTACGGCAGCACTCGCATGCGTTTTATAAAGTTTACAAAGAGAGACCGTTTTGCCCACGTTTTTCTTTTATTATCGCTGTTGTTGTAGTGTATACCTGAGGAGTCAGCGCGTGTATCCATCGACAGAAACATACATACAGCATTATTTTCAAGTTACAACCTATTTTTTTTTTTTACAGTCTATGGTTACAACCCATATTAAAGATGCGTCATCAGATGCGAGATGAACCGAAGTGTAAGTGCGTCCCCGCATCTTTTGCTCGGGATGCCGGTTGGGAAACACTGGTCTGTATTGATTGACACCGCGCTGGTTTGTTTAGAATTATATGAGCGCCGTGACCGCGCGCTGCCGCGTGATGAAGGCGTGTCGCAACTCTGTTATTCAACTGCTCTGGTTTTAAAAGCTGTCACACTAAATGCGCCAAAATGCAATAAAACTTGTTTTACGGTCGAATGCAACGCGTGTGTGTGTGAGTGAGTAAGAGACGCGCAAAAGGGCGGACAGAGAACTTAAGGAAATGCAGCTAAACGAATATGCGTGCGTCTTTTAATTAGCGTAAAAATGAATGAATGACGAATGTGGCGGCCGTTATTGATTATGTGGCAGTCCGCCACAAATTAGTCTATGTGTGGGAAACACTGTTTGGCCTCTGTTTAAAGTATTCCCATACTTTTGATATTCGCGGTCTAGGTTTTTGTGATAGAACCAGGAGCAGAAGCCAACATTACGCGAGATGAACGTCTGACACGACGCGTCGACGCATTTCACGAACGTCGACGTATTTCCGTAGTCGACGTCATCGATGACGTCGACGCGTCGTTGCAGCACTAATACATTTGGTACATGGGTAAAATCAGAGCTTTGGATCAAGTTATCCGGCCAAATTCTTTTCATAATCAACTTGTGGAAAAAATGCCTCTCGCAGCTCAAAATGCTTACGTCTGACGACATTGCACACCAGTTACGTTCGTCAGACGTAGTGCACGCATTTTAATCTGCGAGAGGCATTTTTTCCACATGTTGATTTGTGTGTGTGTGTGTGGATGACCATTTTGAAGAATTTGGCAAGATAATTTACTTTATAAAGTTTTAAATATGGATATTTTTCTTACACAAAGGCTTTGATTCACTTCAGAAGGCCTTTATTAACCCCCCAGAGCAGTGTGGCGCGGTTATATGACAGACAGATGCACTTTTATGGACTTCAAAAACAATGCAATTATTCACTGGCATTATAATGCTCGGATATAATGCACTACACTTTTTCTGGCAACCTTTTAGTGATTGTTGGAGCTGGACAGCTCCTAGTCATGGTCTGAATTCACTGTATTGAAAAAAGCAGCGTGAACATTAAGCTAAACGTCTACTTTGTATGTTCTACTGAAGAAATCAATGTCATACGGGTTTGGAACGACCTGTGGCTGCGGGAGAGACAAAAGTGCACCGCCTTACCTCTAGAAACGTGTCTTTACAGCACAGGAAGTCTTTTCTCTTCATGATGGAGTCGCTGGTCAAAACCAGCTCGTTTCTGCTCAACGCAGGCTCGCCTGGACAGCTGAACACCGCCTGAGAAAACAAACCTCAGCATGAGCGCTCAGCTCTGAATTCGAGCGTATTCTTCCTTAGAGGGAGAGAAAATTATGTGCTAAGTGCTCTACAGTCTTCCCAAAGAGAGAGTTTCAACATCCCAGCATCCCCAAGCACCATTTCAATCAATTCGACTCCACAGGAAGCAGTAATCAGAGTGTGAATGATGACAATAAGCCAGCAGTGATTGTTACTCATGGCAGAACGCAACTCAATCATTTCATAAATGTCAGCTCACATTTGAGAAGAGACACCACAATCCCAGAATGCACTCTGATTGCTAATACACGAGAAGAACATCATCAAACAGGACAAACTCGACCGTAGAAAATGATGCGGTCAAAATGTGACGTGAATTTAGGCCCTATAATTGGCATATAGTCTAGTAAAATGTACTAAAGTAGTGGTAATAATAAAAAAAGTATTCATTTATTTTATAGTTATTTATTAAACACTAAGAGATTTTATCCATGTTTTAATGTATATAATAAACCTCTGTTTTGCAGCAATTTAAAATAAAATAAAATAATAAATATATTTTTTTAGATATACAAAAAAGTGATTTTTTTGGTAAAGGAATTGTTATATTTTCATCTGATTACATTTTTAAGTTATTACTTATATTTATATTGTAAAAATTATGTTTTAGGAATTTATTTGATTATCACAATATGATACATTTGTATTAAATCATAAAACAGACATTGTTAAAAAAATCTTTTAATTAAATGTAAAAAAAATGTAATAAATCATAAAACTGAAAATAAAAAAAACTGAAAATCAAATAGATTACATAGGACCCAATTATTGTTCATTTTAATAATTTATTAAGTTGTTTTATGAATTCAGTTGATTATTAGACGACCATTAAAACGTAATCCAGACAAAAAATAAAATGTATTTCATAAAGAACAGCTAAAACAATTCAGTCAGAGCCCTATCAGGTTTATGGCATGATGGCAAACACTGCTGCCGTACCATCTGACCAGCCAATTTGAATATGCATAATTGAAAATGATGCATATTCATTAAAAAAAACTGTTCTTATTATGCATATTCAATTCATATTTCAAATTATGCATATTCATATAAAAATATAAAAAATGCTTTTCTGTGCATATTAGCATGATGACCATGTTTTACCAGACCTAATGAGCTTCTGCAAGAATAATCTGACTTACTCTGATGTTGTCGAGGACTCTCTTGAACTCCAGCGGTTCATCTTTCCCCTCCATGGCCGCGGGATCGAGTCCGTCTCCGCCGTAGATGAACTGAATGATGTCACCGGTTGAGCTGCGCACCGTCAGATCGTACTGAGAGCACAAGTCCTCCAGAGACTTCACCAGACGCCTCTGGACAACACACACACACCATTAATGCACACCAGAACTCTCATGTGTCTCATCTCACGTCTTGTAGTTTTGCAATGACAAAGTCAAGTAAATGACAGAATATATATATTTTTTTAAATTTGAATATAAACTGGAATATTTGGGTTTACATGCATAAACAAATCTGCCACTTATTAAATTAAAGGGATAAAAAAAATTGGAACCCCGAAAAAGTTCAAAAGGAATTTGGGGGAAAAAAATACAACTGAATTTGGTAAAAAATAAATTGGATTTCATTGGGCCCTACTAATTGCATTAGTATCCACTTTATTTTGCCATGCAGAAGTACGCTAGTGTGTGTGAATGTGCAAGAGTTTGGATCCATTACCTGCTACAGGTAAATAAAGTGCAGTAAATGGTAAAACTGTGTGCTACAAACCAGAGTGTTTATAATTACCACAATACATTAAAGGTGCACTATGCAACTTTCCGTCCACTAGAGGGCGCCTATTCTAAACAAAGGCGTAGTTTGATGACGCCAGGTGTGAGCGCAGCATCTTGGGACATGTGGTCTTCACCTCACAGCCGGTGGAAAATAGGACTCGGGCAGAAATCATGTTGATGGATGCGGTTATTAACGTTACTGTAGTAAAGCAGAGCAGGAGCGAGTGTTGTGGAGCTGAGCACGGCCGCTGGAGCGATTGTTACACACGCGGCTCGCGAACACCGGGACTTTTATTATGACGGGACGGGACACAGTCGCCGGGCGCCTGCACTGATCCGCTCTTCCGGTTATGATTATGAGGTAAAGCAGCTCTGTTTATCATATTAGATACATTTAAGTGTGTTTAAAATGATGTTATGACGTTACTCTGTGTGTTCACTTGTTCACACTGCTAAGAGTAAAGCGCTCCTGCCAAATAAAAGCCGAAACCGAGGGTAGCGCAGATATGACGCGATTGACAGGCGACTCGCTCAGACGGTATGCTGACACGTCCCGGTCCTGAGTTAAAATAGCAATTTTCTCACAATTTACAAATAGTTGGAAACATTTGGGAAATTGTAAGTACTCAACTGAACAAAATATATAACACTGGCCTAGTGGTTTTTGGATATTTTACTGCAAAAATACTACATAGTGCACCTTTATAAATAATGTGGTCAGAAATACCAGTTTGCGAAATCAAGCTGCATAAATAGCTGTTTTGGAGAGGTAAAAATAACTGATGACCATGGAAGCCATTCAATTCACAAATGGCCAAAACAAGGTGACCACGGCGTACCTGCATGTATCCCGTCTCTGCGGTTTTCACAGCGGTGTCCACCAGACCTTCTCTACCAGCCATAGTGTGAAAGAAGAACTCAGTGGGGGTCAGACCAGAATAAAAGCTGTCCGCCACAAAGCCCTTCGCAGCAGGGAGCTGAAACATAAAACAACAATCACACAAACATGACGCTTTTAATCTGCACAGCCTTTGGTTTCTGTCATCTTAACCTCAGATAACGCTGAAGCCTTTTCTTGAATCATAAAGCATGTTGAAATATTCATCACACGTCTTGGATCAAGTGGATTTTGGTGCATCGTGTATGGTTTAATGACACGATTGTTATGAAAACATTCAAAAGGTGCAAAAACATTAAAACCGAGCAGTCGATTAAACATGCATTATTTCTGACTAGGGGATGGAGTAATCAGGGTTTTTCCTACAATAAAAATTGTCCCGCCAAAGCCTTATTTGACGAGTTATTGTGATTTATAAATTGATGTAGATGACTAGGGCGCACGTTAACGGAGTCACAGAGAACGAGTAAAGAGCTGCGCTGTCTTCAAAACCATCCCCATCTGAGCTCTTTCTCACTCTCACGTATCACTCAAATCAACTGAGCTGACACAATGGTAAAAGATCGGTAGACTGGATCCATGTTCCACATGGCCCTTTCGCACAATATTTTCCCTGAATTACTGCTGGATGTGAATTGTGCTCAAAAAAACAAAAAAAACCAAACACACCTCTTTTGACAGACGTTTTGCACACACAGCTGGCATAAACCATACCTTCAAATAAACTGAAAAATATCCTTATGATGTGTTTTCTGTCATGACAAATCTTTTGCGTTGTTTTAACACTCTGGATTGACACATAACACATCCGCTTTTGTCCGATTCGCGAACTAATGACTCATTTGAACTGATTCATTTTAATGAACTGATCTATCCAACACTGAACTCACGAATCGGTGTGTATCATTTACTCACAACACCTCTGACATGAGAATGAAGTGTGCTTACCCCATTAAACAAGAGGGGTTAGTGAGAATTAGGTTTAATAATCCACAGTATTTTCATGTATTTATTTTGAGTATTTATATTGATAATGTGTAGTAAATTACCACAACAAAATTAGTTTAGACTGGAATAAGGTGAAATCAGAACAACGCAAGTTGTTGATAATTTTATTAAATTGTATATGGTAGAGAATTAGACTTTGTTATTACATTTTTAATGCTACTTTTTAATGATTGTTGCCAAAATAATTAATTGGTAAACCATCAAACTGTGTAAAAACGAGGAACAAAAGAAACAAACATCAAGACATAATGAGATATCAAAATTTGATGAGAAAAAAACAAAAACAAATTGCATTTATTTTACATTTATTGTCAGTATTGGGCTCACAGATCACGCAGGTAGGTGCTTTTCCTGTTGGTGTGTGTGTGCATATGTGCATATGTGCGCATGCATGCGTGTGTAGATGACCATGTCTGGTCAGCCACCACGGAAGGCCTTTTCTGACCCAGGAAAAATCCTGGTAATGCCTGAAATCTGTGATCATGAAATACAGTGCAAGGTGTGCAGTGCCAATCTGTTATATAGCATTACAATGAGAACAGGATTGTAATAGTGTTGTATTCTCTGCTTTAGTTCCCCGTGTATCAGCAACGTTGGCTAAATCCACAACAAGAGCTACATTCAGACTAGGTACATATGTGCATCCGCATCCTTTTATGCAGATGCAAGTTGCACGATTACTTTTATGTTGTCTAAAACGGATTAATCTCATATAGGACACGTTTGGTTGAGTTTAATACCCAGCTGCCGCTATATCGGCTGGTGTTTATTCTCTTTCGTTTTTCAGCTCAAATGCAATGCCCGACATTATCGACTCTGGGTTATTTGAGACGGTCATATTCTTTTTAGATAGGCTCTCTCTTTTTTAAAATCATTGATGATTATGTAAGGACAACTCCGGTGAGAAATGGCCCTAGGGGTAATTATCAGATGGTTAGCGAGTAGATCGTTCTCTGGGATGCGTTTTCATGAATGTAAAGAGTTTTATCTCTAAAAACAGATTAGCTTATAACGCTTGTCTATGGGGCACAGGGTAGTGAAATTAAATGGCTAGTTAATACCACTAACAAGGCTCAAAATAGCCTCACACTAACACGGCAGCATAATGAGGGTCATAATGTAACACTGTTACAATCCTGTTCTCATTATAATGCTATGTACATGACAGATTGGTGCTGCACATAGTTCTTCATGATCAAAGTGATTACAGGCATCACCTTTAATTAAAACAGGTCTATTGTTAAAAAATATGAGAACAAAATACCACTGCTGCATTATTAAAGGACAACTCCGGTGAGAAATGGCCCTCGGGGTGATTAACAGATGGTTAGCGAGTAGATCGTTCTCTGGGATGAGTTTTCATGAAATCGAATGTAAAGAGTTTTATCTTTAAAAACAGATTAGCTTATAGCGCTAGTCTATGGGGCACCGGGTAGACACAGGGTAGTAAAATGTAAAAGTATGTAGACTGTCAATATTACGGATATCGAGAGGAAGAGAGTTCCACAAGCGAGGAGCCGCATGGCTAAAAGTTCTAGCTCCCATGGTCAGGGCCGGCCCGTGGCATAGGCGGAATAGGCAAATGCTAGGGGCGCCACTCGTCCATAGGGGCGCCAAAATGAGTGATTTTTCCGGTTTTATTACTGCTACTTTTTATTAATATTCATTCGCAATATTACCACAAAAAAAAACCTTAAACAAATCCCCAGACTCTTCCCAGACCACCGCATCAATCTCCCCCTGCCCAGCGAGTGCTTTAGTGTGTCCGACATTGAACGCGCGATCAGTTTAACGTTGGGAATTTGTTGTCGCCTCTCGCGCATCTAACAGACAGGAATGTGCTTCTTTGTTTGCGCCAGTGAAAGTTGGAAAGTTGCCTAATTATTTATGACGGATGGCCAATGTGTCAAAAAGACCGAAGCCCTCTGATACAGGAATATAAAGGAATAGGGGGATGAAGACAGAGGTAAAGTGATGAAATGAATGAACAGTTTATTTAAATGCATTATCTAAATATGAATGTTTGCTAATTAATTCCAGTTATTTTTATCTTAAACTTTATATTAGCAACTGTTCTGGGTAATCAGAATCTGTAAAAAATCACGTCAACTGTTTATAAACATATGTAATTTTTTTTAATAGCCTATGTTTTTACTCAGTTGTGCAATTGTAAGGAGATATATGGTGTTTGTAAAATTTATTTTCTGAAATTAGTAATGATATTTATATACAGGTTTATATAAAATGGCTAAAAAAATTTAATAAAATGCACACTAAATATAAAAAATTCTTAAAAAGTTTAATTCATGGTGAAAACATGAGCATGCAGAGTTTAGCTGAGGATATACGTATACACACATTTTTGTATATATATATTATATATATATATATATATATTATATATGTGTGTGTGTGTGTGTCCTTGTTTTTATTACATTGTGGGGACCAAATGTCCCCATAAGGATAGTAATAGCTGATAGTAGTCACTTTTCAACCGGCTCATTGAAAAGTGAGCCGGTCCCCACTTTTCAAAAGGCTTATAAATCGTACAGGATACGTTTTTTTGAGAAAGTAAAAATGCAGAATGTTTCCTGTGATGGGTAGATTTAGGTTTAGTGGCAGTGTAGGGGGATAGAAAATACAGTTTGTACGGTATAAAAACCATTACGTCTATGGAGAGTCCCCACAAAGATAGTGAACCAGACGTGTGTGTGTGTGTGTGTTTGTTTATTTTTATTTTAAAAATTATAAAAACACAACCAACATATAAAAACCTTGATACAGGGGGCACCAAGTAAAATCTTGCCTAGGGCAGCAAATTGGTCAGGGCCGGCCCTGCCCATGGTCTTTAAGCGTCGTGGTAAGATGAGAGTGCAGATCGTAAAGTGCGTGAAGGAGTGTAAATATGAAGAAGATGAGTCAGATAGGGAGGAGCTAGACTGCGAAGTGCCTTGAATGTTAGAAGCAGGATTTTAAAGTCAATTCTATATTTCACTGGTAAGCAGTGAAGTTGCTGGAGAGTTGGTGAAATGTGCATGGTAGAAGGGGATATTATTGACTGGATTATTTGAGACGGTTATTTTGTAGACATTTATGCATCATAATCTAGCGGTTATTTTATATAATCATACGTTGATTTTGTCATAGACATCTCACGTTTGTATGTCAACATTAATTTTCGTAAGTCTTAAAATAGTTTTATATCTCCATGATGGAGAAGCCCCGCCCCCGCCCAAGCCCCACCCACGAGTACTCTTTTTGAGACCTATTGATGATCAGAATGAGAAATTGAAAAAAAATTCCCATGCCTATTTCTGACCACTTCAAAATAGGGAAAAACTAATTGTATTAAGTTATTAAATAAAGCTACTACTATCTATCCTGTGCAACACCATGATTGCCTTTTTTTTATTACAAAAAGCATTTATTTGAAACGGACAAAGGTTGCTGTAATTGAAGAATCACTCATGCATACTGAGAGAAAGGGATAAACCCCAAAGAAAAGCTGAAGACTGGAGTTGTTCGCTCTTACTTTGGAGTGCTTTTCAAAGTGAGGCAGGGAGCGGTTCTCAAATCCATCAGGAACACGAGAGCCGCTGATGGCCTGCTGCCCCACGCAAGCGATCATCTGTGAGATGTTGATGAATGAACCTGGGGACGCGGAGATCATTACAGACTCGCATTAATTAAATATGATATCTAATATAGCTCCACGGGTTTTGATCATACCTTTGGATCCACACAGGGCCATGATCAGCGGACTGTTGCTTTTGTCCAATTCTCTCAAACACGCACTGCCGGCGTGATCTCTGATGACAGACAGCTCCCTCAGGATTAACGCCTGGACACACACATACACATCGCACAGAGAAACACAGCTGTAATGTGTGTGTGTGTGTGTGTGCTTCTTTTTGTGAAATATCAGGACACAAATGTGTATAATGCCATGGGTATGACACAGGTATTACAGGAGAGGGTGAAATATGAGGACATTACCCATGGCCCCACTTTACAAAAGGCTTATAAATCACACAGGAGGAGTTTTTATGAGAAAGTACAAATGCAGAATGTTTCCTGTGATGGTTTAGGGGCTGTGTGTGTGTGTGATGGGTAGGTTTAGGGGCAGTGTTTGTGTGTGATGGGTAGGTTTAGGAGCAGAGGCAGTGTAGGGGAATAGATAATATGGTTTGTACAGTATAAAAACCATTACGCCTATGGAATGTCCCCACATTTCACAAAAACAAACGTGTGTGTATCTGTGTAACACCACAGCGACTGATTTTGTCTCCCTCACCTCCAGAGTTTCCTCTGCGGTGCAGCCCGGCTGCTGCTGTAATCGGCCTGTCTTCAGGGCTTCAATATATTCATCACATTTCTTATATCCAGCATCCAGTAGTTCCTGTTTGGCCGTCAAGAGTCCCTGTCCGGGCGTCACGTCTCCGATCCCGATGGAGAAGCCTCGATTCGCTTCAACACAGAAATCATGAAAACGTCACATCCGTGACTTTAACCAGGCACTCACTAGGGATGGGACGATACACTTAAACTCACGATACGATGCACTTCGATATGCCAGGGTTACGATACAATACGTCACGATACGATATCAAAAAAAAAGTCTTTCCAAATCTGTTTTTTTTTTTTTTTTTGCATTTTGGTTCTATGTTGTTTAAAAAAAAGGAGAATTTTTAGAAGTCCGCGACCACATCTTAAACAGGGGTGCTAATAATTGTGGAGGGCACTGTAGGGCTGTCAACCGATTAAAATATTGAATAGCGATTAACTGCATGATTGTCATGAGATAACTTGTGATTAATCGCAATTTAATCGCACCTTTTTAGCAATTGTAAATGTATCTTAAATTAAGTTTTAAATTAAGTTTTTAATATTCTAATCAACATAGGTATGGACAAATATGCATGCTTTATGCAAATGTACATTTATTATTAGTGAAACCATACTTATTCAATAATAATCAATACAGCATGAAGAGTAGACATATCAAAGGTCATAGATATGTTTATCTAAGAAATTGTTCATGTCTCTTAAGCCTAAACTTAAAAATAATGAGTAAGTAGTGATTTCTCTCATTTTAACAATAGAAAGGGAGTTTTTACACTGGCAGTTTAATTCAGAACAGGGTTCGTATGAAAAATTGTTAATGTGTACCAGTGAGCGCACCAGAACCACACCGTACCTGGAGGAGGTCCATATTACACGAGGAGGAATATAGTGCGGCCCCTTTAAGAGATCCGCATTCCCTATTGAAATGCCGGTATTTTAAGTGTGCACGCCGAACTGGGCCGTGATTCACGTGGACAGTGTGAAGAACACGGACGACTCGGGAGCGCGCTTGTTCAGGAAAGTAACCTGTGCATTAGTTTTAGCCGATTGTAATGTATTTAGCTCAATAAAACACGTGTTCTGTAAGGGGTGATGGTGTTAATGATTTACCTCAGACATGAGCGAGAGTGAGCTGCAGTGCATCGCGCTCAGACTGCAGAGAATGTGCTCAGTGAAAAAACACACTTTTCTTTCTGGAGTCTTATAAAAGTTAAACAGAAAATATGGTAGCTTATGTAGGCAATAACTGCATTTTTGGTTTAGAATATTAATGCTAATGTCAACCCTTTTCTTTGCCTTTTAATGTTTGCTGTTGCATCGCGTCTGACTGCTCTCACTTTTTCCAACTATGCCTCAGATCAAACAGAAAATGCGTGCTGCGTTTTGTTATGTCTGCCCCATACACACACACACACACACACACACACACACATATAATACACTAAATTATTTATATACTACGCAAATCATGCAGCAGTGCCATCTATCTTTATTTCGCGATCCATTTTTTTCGACCTCGATGCGTTTCGTCACGTTTTGTATCGCAAAATTTTGTCAAACGATATTTCGTCCCATACCTAGCACTCACACACAGTCACACTCACACTCTCAGTCGCTCACTGACATTCACACTCACTCTCAGAGTCTCTCATACACACTCACAGAGGTAAACGGGAGCCAGACGGGCCAGACGTGACATGGCATCCGCCGCCTCCAGCTGACCCCAGTCTCGTAATAGGATGTAGAAAATGTTGTTCTTGGATCCGGATCCCAGAGTTCCTTTATCCAAACTGCCGCACATCAGCTCACTATTCTGGATCACCACAACTGCACACACACAAACAGGTTACATCTGACTTTTTAAAGTCCCCTTATATTAGAAAACATTAACAATTACTGTTCAAAAATAATATGGAAGAAATTTTGTCCTTCCTTAAATAAAGTTAATAATATAATTCTTTCTTTTCTTCTTTAATATAATTATAACAGAGGTTCATTCTACTGTACAACAGTAATATAGGTCTATCATATATTAGTTAATTTAAGTTAAACTGAACTTTTATTTTGGTGGGTGTTCGTGTAGAGCTTTGAGTTTCTCTGTATATCTGATGATAGTTCTCTCAAATGATATTCCACAATATATTAAAAAAATCCCATTTTTATGACTGGATTTGGCGATTCTGTTCACATTTTCCACATTGTGGAAATCATAGGGCGCTATGAATGTAACCATAGATGATGCATCTAACGCTCAGCGTGTTTAAAGTGCTGCCGGGTCACTCACACGAATCATTGGAGCACAGATCCTCCCCTTTACCGCAGTACTGTTTGCCTTTGGTGCGCAGGTTGGCCTTCACTGGACAGCTTTTGCTGGGCTTCAGTATCAGACTAAAGATCTGCTTCCCCGTCCACAACCTGATTGGCTGAAACAAAACACAAAAGTCACAGAAAACAGAACCTTGAGTAAACTGAACCGTTACACGGTTCAAAAGAAGTTGAATAAGCCCTATTTCTAAAAATAAAAATGGTGGAGCGTTCCTTTAAACAGATCAAACAACTAACATAGCAGTTATGCCTTTATGAGGAGATAATCAGCACTAAAGGGGCAATTTTGTCCCCCCAGTGCATCAAATCAACCTTCATGACAGACCTTGAGAATAGCAGGATAAGGGAGGGAGATCTTGATTTTCTCGTCTTTGCCCACCAGGATGGAGGCGATGATCTGACAGGCTTTGGTTCGGTCGAAGAAAGTGTCTTTGAGTGTGAGCAGGTAGGCCCCTGTTAAATGACACAGAAAAACACCTGAATATCAGCAGTTCAACAGCGCCATCTTCAGGCGAGACTTCAGAGAACATCAGATGCTGGAGAAAATCCTGAAATCGGATTGGCTCAGGAGGAAAAGCGCAGCTCTCACCTGTCAGGAAGTCCTGAATGGCTGCGATCAGGGGCTCACCATTTCTGGGAGTGACCAGATTTGCTTTCGTCTATGTGAGGAACACAGAAAGTGTGATTTATTTAATAAAGATGCCTTATTGTTAAACAAGATAAAATCTTTCCACAGCGTCGTTGGCAGGACGACAATAGCAAATTGACGCTCTCGCCGGCGGCAGTGTGAACGCACAGTTACTCCGAGAACGGCTCAGTTTCTCTCTCACCCCCATGAGGATGAGCGCTTCAGCTTTGGCCTCTTCCGTCTGCGGCAGGTGAAGGTTCATCTCGTCTCCGTCAAAGTCAGCGTTGTACGGCGTGCACACACACTCGTTAAAACGAAACGTCCGGTGAGGTTTCACACGCGCCTGGAACAGAATACAAGAGAATTGACAGCTTTTAAAGGGGTAACTGGGAAGATGAATTAAATAATCGTGTGAAATTGAATATATAAAAGGTGCACTATGCAGCTTTCGTCCACTGGAGGGCGCCTATGCAAAACAAATGCGTAGTTTGATGACGCAAAGTGTGAGCACAGCATCTTGGGAGATGTGGTCTTCTCATCACAGCCGGTGGAAAATAGGACTCGGGCAGAAATCACGTTCATGCATGCGGTTTTTAACGTTACTGTAGTGTAAAGCAGAGCAGGACCGAGTGTTGTGGACCTGAGCACGGCCGCTGGAGCGATTGTTAAACAAATACCCGCCTCGCGAATACCGGGACTTTTATTATGACGGGACGGGACACAGTCGCCGGGCGCCTGCACTGATCCGCTCTTCCGGTTATGATTATGAGGTAATGCAGCTCTGTTTATCATATTCAGAGGTGGAAAGAGTAACAAAATATTCTACTCAAGTAAAAGTACTGTTACTTCAATGAAATTTTACTTAAGTACAAGTAAAATTACTGGTCTAAAAATTTACTCAAATAAAAGTAAAAAGTAGCTCATTTAAAATGTACTCAGAGTAAAAGTTACTTAGTTACTTTTTTAACAGTGGGGGTGGGGGACTCTCCCCTGTAGGGTTGTGATAGGATGAGATTTTCACGATATGACAACTATCTCAGAAAACATCAATTAAACATTTACTGTACCTATTATTAAATGATGGTTATTATCACTTGTTAAAATGATGTTAAATGAATGAAGAAGATTGGTCTTTTTTTATTTGGTTAAACAAATGCTTTATTATAACAAACTTAAAACCATTTGTTTATTTTGTTTATCAAAATTTCAATAAAACATGTCTAATAAACTAAATTCAATAAATTATTATGAATTAGATTAACAACTTATTTTTATCATTAATTTGTAAAAATGTTTAAGAATAATAGAGTCCATATGTAGTAGACGGAGCAGCTCATTCACAGAGAGAGAACAAGCAGATCATATATTCATATAGCAGTGTTTTCTGCTTTAATGTTCACAGACCATGTCGCGATTTGATTTATTTCTAAGGCCTACATCTCTACATTCGAGTTTTTCGTTCATACACCAGTTTGCGCGTATTACGCCAAATTTACGTTATAATGTAAAGTTAATGTTCATGACTGGATTCCCGGATTCCCTCATTTGCACAGAGGGATGTGTGCCCGAACATGTTCTGTTTCTTCATTTGCATCCACATTTTGTGCACATTTGATATCCTCCAGGACAACACCACATTATTTTTTTCTATATCCAAAGTATTTCTAACTAGCCAGGAGTTCACGACGGCGTTTTGCTTTCACCTGGGTCTGCGTCACTGACGTCTGTCTTGTTCGTCTCCATCTGATATTTGCGCGCATGTTCTCTCCTGCGCCCCGCTCCATCTATTCAATATTAGTCATTTCCGGATCCCGGTTTTTTTCCTCCCCTCTTTGCATTAATGATTTATTTTTACTCAGTAACGGATGTGGTTTAAAATGTAGCGAAGTACAATACTTTAATCAAAATATACTTAAGTAAAAGTAAAATTACAGATTTTTAAAACTACTTAAAAAAGTAGTACACAGAAAAACTACTCAATTACAGTAACGCGAGTAAATGTAATTCGTTACTTTCCACCTCTGATCATATTAGATACATTTAAGTGTGTTTAAATGATGTTATGACGTTACTCCGTGCGTTCACTTGTTCACACTGCTAAGAGTAAAGCGCTCCTGCCAAATAAAAGCTGAAACCGAGGGTAGCGCAGATATGACACGATTGACAGGCGACTCCCTCAGACGCTATGCTGACACGTCCCGGTCCTCAGTTAAAATAGCAATTTTCTCACAATTTACAAATAGTTGGAAACATTTGGGATATTGTAGGTACTCAACTGAACAAAATATATAACACTGGCCTAGTGGTTTTTGGATATTTTACTGCAAAAATACTACATAGTGCACCTTTAAATATAAAACCGCTTACTTAGTCTTCACTCTATAATTTAACAATAAACTGATTCTTAATAAATGTATTTGAGTTATTTAGCCAAGCATGTGGTAGTTTTCTTTTTCATTGGTGTTTGATATTCTGTATTAATCACACAGAATATTAGGTCTGTATTAACCTGCACAGATCTAATTACCTCAGCTTTATACGTTATCTAAAGACATATCCGACTGTGTTTACCTGAACACTCGCTATACTGCGCATTTTTACATACGTTTGACCATTCAAACCCAAATAATAATCCGCGAAAGAACTGAATCGATCGCATGTTGTCTGAAAGGTGTGTGCGTGCTCGCACTTCAGGTCAGAGTCCGTCAGCACGAGCATGCGCGCCACGCTTTTTCTTCTCATGCGCGCATATTTCTGTTGCTTACTTTATAATGCGCTGCATGTATATATTTAACTCTTCTACTTCCAATGTTTAGTGAACGGTGGACGTGGAAGCAGAGCTCACACACGTCCTGACACCTGCTGTCACACATCCACGCAAATTAAGAAATACAGCTCATTAGTGCCGTCCTCCTTAAAGTACCGGTATTAATAAATTCTTTTATAATAGTTTGTAATAGCAGGGTATCGCAATACTTTTCTAGTACCGGTATATCGTGTGACACTAATAAAAACTAACTGGAACGCAGCCCTCGAACGAATCACTGAATCTTTGATTCAACAGATTTGTTCAAAACGCTGAATCATTCAGTAATGAAACAGTTCAGTGCTGCTTTGGTTCTGCTGTGATCATGGAACTATTTTTGCTGCTGAAACAGAACAAAAACAGTCAATATTGGGTCTAAAATCTATGTGAATTAATATAAATTATTAATTGTTTATTGAACGGTCATATGAAATCAGTGTCACATTTTCAGTCGTGATGGTATTCAGCACTCAGTCATGTGATGTTGCTTAACCTCTTAACGTTTGGCTCTAAACAATAGAGGCAATACACTGTATAAAAAGCTCAGAAGACATGGCAATAAACATCAGGTGATGTTTTAGAGATATCTCCAAATAAAATCACATGAAACGATCTTGTAAAACATTTAATACAATTCAGAGTTTTAGACTGATCATCTTCAGATCTGAAATATAACATGGTCAGACTTGTGGCTTTAGCTGTAGTGCATTTCTAGATTCCTCCAAGGCCAACTTCAATTTTATTTTCATAAAGATATTTCATACAAATAAATTTCTAATAACTTTACAAAACTTTGATGCTTATTATAGCTTTTTTGATTATAAAAAATATTATCATTTTGACTTTACAGTAAACTGTCAAGTGTCTGCTTTCAAATGAGTCCATAATTATGCTTTTAGTGCAAAGGATTCACAAACTGTATTTGTTTTAGTCTGAGTATGCATTTTTTAGGATTTTTTCAAAAGTTATGATTCAGCTTAACAGGTTTACTGTATCATGTTATAAATATAAAAACTCCATATTTAGATTAGATGTTATTTTAACTGCGGTATGTTAACCGTTTCTTTGAGCTTCGCTCATTTGTTTCCATTTCTCCTCATGAGGCTGTGTGAGCCTCAACAGCACAACCCTATTACTGTCAGTACATTATATCATTATTATTCACTATCAATCGCCACTTACACTAAATCAATGCAGAATCATTATCGCTTTTTGTTATTTGACGTTTAAATCAGGATACTTTCCCGGTCGCAAAGGTAAAATTCTCTTTCATTTTTCGTTTCAAAAAATGCACTTGTCCCGGACAAGCGTTAATGCCAAGCCCTGTTTTGGATCAGATGCACTATATTGAAGAAAAATGCGATATGCAATATCTTGTTAAACAATGTGACATTTGATATGCGATACGACATTGCTCTTAGTGTGTAAAATCTATTTAAATGATATAACAAAAACAAAAAATACTGTCAATGAAACAATTTGTTTAGCAAAAATGTATGTCACAAATTGTTCTTGTTTCGGTGTGTTTGTGAGTGTGTGTGACCTTGTTTATATTACATTGTGGGGACCAAATGTCCCCATAAGGATAGTAAAACCTGAGATAGCCAACATTATGGGGACACCAAAAGGCTTATAAATCATACAGGATGAGTTTTTTTGAGAAAGTAAAAATGCAGAATGTTTCCTGTGATGGGTAGGTTTAGGGGTAGAGGTGTGTGTGTGTGTGTGTGTGTGAGTGTGTGTGTGTGTGTGTGTGTGTGTGTGTTTAGGGGCAGGGACAGTGTAGGAGGTTAGAATGTACAGTTTGTACGGTATAAAGACCATTACGTCTATGGAGACTCCCCACAAAGATAGTGAACCAGACGTGTGTGTGTGTCAGACCGCAAGTTATTGCCTTTTATAACTCTTTTTAAGTCCCATTAGTAACAGTCGTGTGCCCAAACTATTCTCTGCTCTGTGTCGACCTAAAACATACACTTTTCACAATGTTGAAGTCAGATATTGTGTGCCTTGCGATATGCATATTGCAAAATGTACATTTGCGATATTTCGATATATTGCACAGCCCTATCACACATCAACTGAAAATAGCATAGAATTTAAGAATTAATTTCAGTTCATCAAAATGAAGATAAATCAAATTTGATAAATCAATAGTCAACCCACTTTTTAAAATGTTGATTTGCATCCGTCCCCACATAAACACCCTGAAGAGTTACACTGAAGAAATGAGGAATAATAATAACAACTCACGATATGAGCCATGATACTGAGTTTATGCAGAGAAGGCTGCCGGTTAAACAGCACAATATCGCCATCGATCATGTGTCTCTCAACCACGTCTCCGTACTTCAGCTCTTGAGCCATCTTCTCCCGGTTACCGTACTTCAGAAACCTGAAGCAAACAGCCACATTCAGAAACGGTTAAGGAAAAGTGCATGAAAAACACCAAATGTCACACCAAACTTGTATGACTTTCTGTCTTTGTGGACATTGAGAAATTTTGAAGAATGTATGAATTAAAGTGGATGGCAAGCTGAGGGAAGGACATCGTAACAGTATTTTTTTTTGCCAAGTCAATCCATCACTATTGTTTTTGTCTAGTTCGTGTCACAAAGCAACCACAGCTGTGCTTTTATGATGTTTTGAAGTCAAACAGGTTTGCGATGACATGAGGGAGAGTAAATGATGACAGAACATTCATTTTTGGATGATTTGAGTAAAAAGTGAGGAAAGGGAAGCTTATCTGACCTCTTCATCTGCATGTGTCTCTGCTGAATGAAATTTGCTCCCGGGTGAACTTCAGGACCGTTGCGCACAAGCTTCCTCATCAGCTCAATGTTGGCTTTATTTACCTGAAAGAAAAACACACACATCAACTTATACTTGGACCAATTAGTCATGAAATGCCCAACTACTGACCCACCAATCATGCATTACATTATAACCAAAGGTTTGTGTACAAAACAGAATTCATATGATATACAATTTTTCTTCCATGTTTTTATTCTAACAGTAAACTTCTGTTGTGCAGCACTTTGTTTACAAAAACTTTTTTTTTATGATAATTTACAAGATTATTTAAATTGTTTAATGCCTTCAATGTTTTACCACAGTTTTTGATAATAAATATATATAAAAATCATAAATCCAGAACATTTTTTAAAAGAAGGTAATAGTGCCCTATTATTATAAATAAATATTCAAGTTATGAACATTTGACTTTGCCAAAAAAAAAAGTTTTGTTCATTACAATTTACAAGATTTAGAAGAATATAGAATATAACATTTAACACTGCCTTATTATTATTATAATAAATAAATAAAGTTAAAGTTGTATGAACATTCGATTTAGCCAAAAACATGAATTATTTAATTTTATTTAAATTACAATTTACAAGATTACTTAAAAAAATTAATGCCTTCATCTTGTTACAACTATGTTTTATAATAAATCTGTATTAAATCCTAAATCTGGAAATTTTCTGGAAAAACAGAATTTAATAGTGTACTATTATTATAAATAAATTATAAACATTTGATTTTGCCAAAATAAATTGTTTGTTATTAAATTTTAATTACAATTTACAAGATTATTTAGAAGAATATAGAATATAACATTTTATAGTGCCCTATTATTATTATAAAGAAATAAAAAGTTTTATTAACATTTGATTGAAAAAAAGGAAATTATTTTAATTTTTTAATGCCTTCATATTATTACCACCGTTTCTGAAAAATATAAAACATTTAATAATGCATTTTTACTGTAAATAAAATAAATTGTTCAACTTTCCTGCGCTCATTTGATTATGCTTCTTGACTATCAAAATGCGATTAAACCATTAATTAAATCCAGAAAAACTAAAAAAAAAAACTGAATTTGGGGAAAAAATTTAACCGATTTACCTAAATAAAAAAAACAACATAAATTGTACAAGTGTCCCGATTTCTTGTAGACATTATTTTGATTATTAAAATGTGATTTAACCAAGAGAAAAAAAAACATGTACTTTGGGGAAAAAATACAAAGCGATTTCGTAGGGGTTAAAAGGATAGATCACCCAAAAATGAGAATGAGATGTTTATCTGCTGACCCCCAGTGCATCCAACATGTAGGTGTGTGTGTTTCTTCAGGAGAACACAAATGAAGGCTGTTGGATATAGCGTTGTATTTGAGGTTATAAATATGGCTCGATTTCTCACACAAACTGATCGTTTTGCGCCTTAAGATATTAATGTGTCGTCATGAGCCACAGGGCTCATTGTACATGTTGACTAAGCTTGTTTTGTTTTTTTGCTCTCATTAAAAAATTGTTACCCATTCCCATCATTATATGACCTGTCACACAGCAACGGTTGTAGTTAAAAAATCTTAATTTGTGTTCTACTGAAGAAAAAGACACCTACATGTTGGATGCAGTGGGGGTAAGCAGGTGAAATATCCCTTTAACTATTTTCCCAACTAGTAAACATGAGTGGTTGTGACAGCCTTGAGCACACGTCAGCCGTAACTGCTCTGACCTTCTCCGGATAGGTGAGGATTTTGGCGACGTGCACAGGAACAGCAACCTCATCAATCCTCAGGTTTGGGTCGGGAGAGATGACCGTTCTGCCGGAGAAATCCACTCTCTTTCCAGACAGGTTACCACGAAACCGCCCTGACAACAGCAAAACAAGGCGAGTTGATATGACATGGCGTCCAATGTCAAAGCAGCACAGCTGACTAGGGGTGACCCCGAATCGTCGAAGATTCGATGCATCGATATGTGGAGCCGGATTCGACCTCCAATCTCACAGTCAAATTTTTGTGGGTGTTATGAAACGAGGATCATACCATTTCGGCAATATGGGGGTGCTAAAAATTTATAGACGTTGCGCCACGCCACATCTTAAATTCGACCACATCGTTTTCAATGAGTGTACACATACTAGCGGTGGCATTCGGCGCCTGTCCGCAGTGACTCAGGAAGTTTTTTTAAATCCTGTCGCGCCACATAAAATGTATATATTATATTTCCCTTAATCGTCCATGTACACACTGATTTCACCCTGTGCTACAAGATACACCCATCGTGCAGCTCTTCTGCCAGAAGTCGATTAAAAATTGAGCTTACGCGTATATAATGTAGGGTCCAGTGTGCGACCCACTTTAGGCACAATTGGCTTAAGAACGTGCATGTAAACGCACTAAAGTATTCTTTTCCTCTCTAGACAGGTAATTTTTTCAGGTTTATTTATCAAAATGTTCTTTTATATATTTGTGTGATGTTCTGTATTTCAATCGCGGCTTTAAAATGTTATGAGAAAACGGTTTACGAATGTTTATCCACCACATAATCTTTTATTTAAACCTAAATAAGAAAGCCATTGTCAGTTTGTCTGTCGGTTGACAGGCAGTTTTCGTCGCTTTATTACAAGTTGTTGCTGTGTGCAGTGTGTAAAGGAAAATAAAAATAGTTTTACCCTCCTGCTGAGTAGTGTCGTGCCCCTTCCAACCCATTCTCACACACACACACACACACACACACAGAGATGATTCGACGATCGGTCGACCTTTGAAAGATTCGACAATTCTGATTCGAATGTGTAAATCCTAAGTCGGGGACAGCCCTACAGCTGACAAATACAACACTGCCATTCCTACAGAGACTCATGGGAAAAGCTGTCGGTTCAGCGCAGCCCTTGAGCTCTCAGCGGGTTTACCCTGTTTTCCTTTGAGTCTTTGCACGAAGCCGCGGGTCCATTTCTTGGGTGCCATGTTGAGCGGGATGCCCGACAGCTCGCTGTTGATGTACAGAGCGCACTGGAGCTGCAGGAAGTCCCAGTCCTCCATGATCATCTGGGTTTTGGCTCCTGACATGCGGTGCTGTGGGTGTACACAAGTACAATTATACCACATTTACTAATTTACACACACATGCATGTAGCAACACTTACTAAACAACACCTCTAAATGATCAACATGATCCAAACTGCTGAAAAATCTGTTCTCACACAATCTACTCCCCTTCTTTTGTCGTCTGATCAATAGTTTAGACTTTTTTAGCAAGTAAAAGGACTTTAGTATATATATTAAAGGGGGGGTGAAACACTCAGTTTCAGTCAATCTCATGTCAATCTTGAGTACCTATAGAGTAGTATTGCATCCTTCGTATCTCCGAAAAGTCTTTAGTTTTATTATATTTATAAAAGAAATATGGGCTGTACTGAGTCTTTCCGGAAAAAACCGAGCGCCTGGAGGCGTATCGAGTGGGCGGAGCTAAAGAATGACGAGCGCACAAAGCGGTGACGTCCTCAAGCGTGGAGAAACCCATCGCTATCTCAGCTAATACAGATAATGATCCAGAATCAAATCTGAGGCTGAAATAAACTGAACAGGAGAAGCAGCAGCAGCAGGACGTCCGTCTCTGTGGTATGGACTGTATTTAGTGGCCTGTCAACATTTGTGTGTGTTTACTCGCAGTTTATGAGGACATGATTCGGTTTATGGACTATTGTATGCGACTAAACCTTAGCAGTAGCAAGCAAAACGGTTTTGCACGTCAGAATAGTGTAACGTTATACAGAGAACAACAATGGAGTAACGTTAGCGCATTTGAATGACGAAGCACGCGATCGTGTCGTTTACTGATGTTTACTCACGCAACGGTAGCCGACAGCACAGACATCTGAAGCAGTTTTACTCACCGGCTGCTTCCAAAGCAGGACCGAACCTTTATCGCTGGGACCGCTCCGTCAAAAACACACTTCATTGGTATGATTTGGTGAAGTCCTGACAGCAGTGAACGTGGAGATCCACTTTGAGACGCGACTGAAGCGATGTTGTGAAGCTTCCCGTCATTTCTGCGTTCAAATCGGTTCAAATGCAGCGCTGCCTTCCCAGAATGCTGTGCTGAAGCGTTGAAGTCGCTCGACGTCACCCATAGGAATAAAGTGGAGCGCGGCGCGACAGAAGTGTTCACGGACGACTGGATCTGGAGCTGAGAGTGTTTATGGGCGTGC
The DNA here is from genome assembly GCF_024679245.1 of Pseudorasbora parva. Taxonomy (NCBI): domain Eukaryota; kingdom Metazoa; phylum Chordata; class Actinopteri; order Cypriniformes; family Gobionidae; genus Pseudorasbora; species Pseudorasbora parva. The sequence goes on along the minus strand of NC_090192.1, from coordinate 40,105,441 downwards.
ATTTCCTCTCTCGCTCTAGTCGCGCGCGCGCACCCTACCGGGAGAAGAGCCGTACGGCCCATACAAGGACCTTCCGCTCTATTAACGTCAAGCCGACCCATACTCGAAAAAAAATCTCCGAAACTTGTGAGAAACCGGAAGGAGTATTTTTGACACAGAAATGCTCCATCAAACGTCCAACATTCGTTTTTGAAACTTTGGGTGCGTTCACACTTGTCATGTTTGGTTCGATTAAAACGAACCCTGGTGCGGTTGCTCGGTTAGTGCGGTTCATTTGAACATATGTGAACGCTGCCACCCGAACTCTGGTGCGCACCAAACAAGCGGACCGAGACCGCTAAAAAGATGGGTCTCGGTCCGCTTCCAAACGAACTCTGGTGCGGTTCGATTGATATATGAACGCAACACGGACCAAAGACATGTAAACGGACCAAAA
>NC_090192.1:40072505-40100005 GCF_024679245.1 Pseudorasbora parva | reverse complement strand
GTGAAATATGAGGACATTACCCATGGCCCCACTTTACAAAAGGCTTATAAATCACACAGGAGGAGTTTTTATGAGAAAGTAAAAATGCAGAATGTTTCCTGTGATGGGTAGGTTTAGGGTGTGTGTGTGTGTGTGTGTGTGTGTGTGTGTGTGTGTGTGTGTGTGTGTGTGTGTGTGTGTGTGTGTGTGTGTGTGTGTGTGTGTGTGTGTGGTCACCATGCGGTGGTCCAGGACTCCATACTGCAGCGGTGTGTGGCTGGTGTCCTGGCTGTAAAGATTCTTGCTGACCACCTGAATATGAGCCTGTTGTCTCATCTGCTCTGCTGATTTCATGCCAAAACAGATGTGACTTCTGATAAAACCAGATAAATGAGACATCAGTAGACTTAACATGCATGAACATATGAAGAGTCAGACAGACAGTTCAACAGACAGACAGCTGGCATATGTGTGTGTGTAAAGAAGTTCTGATGGTGTTTATCCTGCATGCAACCCACAAACTTACATCTTTTTGGCCACATCCGTCTCTCTAAACTGCTCCTTCACCATGACTGCGGCGCGTTCACGCAGTCAGCGTGTGAATTCAGGGAAATAAATATTAATATGGTGATATATGGGTGCAATGCCGAGTTTGTTGAATCCTTCTTCTCTGCCACATGCAGCGCTGCTTTGACGTTCATGCGTCTCTCTCGTGAGAGCGTCACAGCGGCGTCTCATTTTCGCGCAGCGACACCTGCCGACGGGGAGTCCTCTGGAAAACACAAAAGTCTTGTTAAAATTGTTATTTTGCATCAAAAATAGTTACATGTGAATGAGTGTGAATTATATATATTTTGGAGTTTAGTTGTGTATGTTTGTAAAGGTTCAAAGCGATGTAGTAGTGTATGTTTGTATTTTTAGACACAACCACTAGATGTCCCTGCTCTCTTATATATACTCCAAAATATATTTTAATTGTACTTTTATGAGACTTATGAGCACAGGAATGCCAAGATGTTAATTAGAAATATTATTAGCTTATTCAAGTGATTAAACAAGCTTGACACTAAACCCCATAATTACATTTTGTAAAATACAATTTATAAAATATCTGGCTAGATCGCGAGATCTCTGATCTGCACAAAATGGTCCCGATTATGCTTAAATTTCACTCTAATAATGTGCACGGGTTTGTGAGGATTAAAATTACTTCTCTTATAAGCAGACAAAATTATTTAATTGATTTTCCTGTCACAATAACATAGCCTACTTATTTAACACACACACACACACACACACACACACACACACACACACACACACACACACACACACACACACACACACACACACACACACACACTGAACTAAATTAGTAGTATGAAGCTGCAGACTCGGAGCCTGCATCTACGGTCCCGCATTCTCAGACCCCTCGTTTTTAAGAAAAAGCGCCTCCTGCTGTTCTGAAGATCGTACAACATCCTTATCCAAATAAGATGTATTATTATTATTATTATATACTGTCTATGGTATTATTACGGTGTCGTTTCATTTAAAATTTTCCAAATAAATCTACACAAATTAACGATTTTGCAAACATCTTTGCATTCCCTAAAATGTCATTGTTTTCTCTGACTAACAAAGTACCCAGTAGTTTTTTTTTCCTTTCTTTTGAAATAAAATGAAATTACTGATGGAAGATATACACTTACAGATTGAACTATCATTTGAAAATGTTATGTGATATTATATTGCTACAATGTTTTTTTTAATTCCAATTCCAATGTTTCTTTCAGGTCAACCTATGCTAATCGTCTAATTAACATATTATACATTGCTAGCATTAAAAAAACCTATTGATATCTGGAATCCAAAGCAAAACTCAAACAAGAATAGACAAAACACCAATAATAAACATATTTTTCAGAATTGAATATGTTGCTTTGTGGCCTATCTTGCTAGTGAGTTTTTCTCACTATAGTTCATTTTTTATGCTCGCTGGGGTTGTAAGGCAGTTTTCTTAACGCATTATGTGAGCCTCTGACATGCATTTATTGTGAAAGCTGCTTATACAAGTAATTTGTTCTTCTTTAGGTTTATATCTAACATTAAGTACCGCCTATGTAAATGTGGAGACAATGTTGTATTTAAAATGTCCCACATACTATTTATTTATCATTTAAAATATTTTTTTTCATATAAAAATATATAGATGGATTTAAGGGGGTCCCACATAAAAGTTCATGATATTTGGGGGCCCATGGCATCCTCAAGTTTGAAAACCCCTGGTCTAAGTCACATCATCTAGCTACTGGGGTTCCACAGGGCTCAGTCCTTGGACCACTTCTCTTCTCCATCTACATGTCATCATTAGGTTCTGTCATTCAGAAACATGGCTTTTCCTATCACTGCTATGCTGATGACACTCAACTCTACTTCTCATTTCAACCAGATGATCCTACAGTCAGTGTTCGTATCGCTGCCTGTCTGACAGACATTTCTGACTGGATGAAAGAGCATCATCTTAAACTCAATCTTGCAAAGACAGAATTACTTGTTTTCTCAACCAACCCAGCACTTCATCAAAATTTCTCCATTCAGCTTGGTTCATCGACCATAACTCCATCAAGGACAGCCAGGAACCTTGGAGTTGTGATTGATGACCAGTTAAACTTCACTGACCACATTACTGCAACAGCCCGGTCCTGCAGATTTGCTTTATACAACATTAGAAAGATTAGACCCTTCCTATCAGAACAGGCTGCACAACTCCTGGTTCAAGCTCTTGTTCTCTCCAGACTGGACTATTGTAATGCTCTTCTGGCTGGGCTTCCAGCATGCACTATCAAACCCTTGCAGCTGATCCAGAATGCAGCGGCGAGAGTGGTCTTTAATGAGCCGAAGAGAACGCATGTTACGCCTCTCTTCATCAAACTGCACTGGTTGCCAATGGCTGCTCGCATCAAATTCAAGGCACTAGTTCTCGCCTACAAAACAACCACTGGCTCTGCACCACCTAAACTCACTTGTTCAGACTTACACACCCTCCAGAAGCTTGCGTTCTGCGAGTGAGCGGCGCCTCGTGGTTCCATCCCAAAGAGGCATGAAATCGCTCTCACGGACATTTTCCTGGACCGTTCCCACCTGGTGGAATGACCTGCCGATCTCAATTCGTGCTGCCGAGTCTGTAGCCATTTTTAAAACACATCTTAAGACACATCTCTTCCAATTGCACCTGACCAATAAAGACTAGCACTTAACTATCCAATTACATTTTCTGTTTGTTTGTTTGGGGGGAAGGAGAAGGAAAAAAAGAAATGTGTACTGTCCTCGATTAACTGAGACTTCTTACAGCTCTTACAGGTTGTTGTCTTACCTTTTTGTAAGTTGCTTTGGATAAAAGCGTCTGGTAAATGATTAAATGTAAACATAAATATTTAAGTACTTTAAATATAATAACTGTATAGAAGAAAACATGCATAATTGATAAAATTTTATAATGCAGAATTATGTTTTGTACACTATATATTATAAAGCACTTTGAACATTTCAAAAAGCACTTCAAACAAAGAAAGTATCAAAAAGTTATAGAAGTTTATTTTTACTGTAAACTAAATGTATATTAATAAATATTTATTATTTTATACAAAATTATATTTTTAAAAAAATAAATATATATATATATATATATATATATATATATATATATATATATATATTTTTTTTTTTTTTTTTTTTTTTTACTCTAAAATCACTATAAAGTCAAAGCCATATGTCTAGTTAAAATCACAAAAAATTAAGTTCCCATGAGATTTTGTTTACCCGTAATACCAAAAATAGCCACCGGGTGATGCACATATTCCATTGAATTTAGTTTTGACGCATTCTCCTGCAACAAATTAATACATTTCTGTTCAAATATCAGTTAGCACAACATATGGAACCTTGAGACTTTCCAACATTATGTGTTTTGTCAAGATTTGAAAAGCTCGAATTTTAAAAAATAAATAAATGTTGTAATATGAAACATGGCGATAAGGGGAGGAGCCTGCTAAAATAATTTAGAGTAGTTTCAATTACAACGCAATGTCTGATTTCAAAAGCTTTCAAATGATGCCTAACTTATGATAATTACTAAAATATGTGATATAAAAATATGTGATTATAAAAAGAGCAGCAAACGTCCCGCCATAGCCCTTCATTTCATTATGCTTTGTTTTGTAATTGGACTGTAGATTTCAGCAGAAAGTGATTTCATGTTCAAGTTGATGGTCTGACTCTGTCAATCTGTTAAGGATTTGCACACCCAGGCTTTTAAAAACCTTTTAAAACATCCAGGAAAGCTCTGTCACTGAAGCACACAGTTAATGGGATCCAGCAGAGAGACTAAAAGAGTTTCAGCGTGGAATAATTCGATTTCAATCTCTATTACAGTGAACATGCAATGATTTATTCATCTGTAGTTTGTTTATGGCATCTGTTGAGATTAAGGAAGCTTTAACTGACTAACAGGATGCCGAGTCTCATTAATGTGCCTTTATCCACTATCATCGTGTAATGGTTTATTGTAAATGCATTTTAAAACTGTACATAAGGCGAGGCCGAGGCTGGTGATCATACACTCCAGTAAATATTTATTTGGTTGTTGATTTATGAGAGTCGTGCACGTTTGATATTTGTGCAAAATCCATTCTGTGGATGAAATGATGAATAAATTAAAATATGTGTTGTGAGCATGTGCATATAATGACACTGTGTGCATTGTGGGGGATGTGTGTGTGTGTGTGTGTGTGTGTGTGTGTGTGTGTGTAAAAAATGAGTCAGTAATGAACACTGTGAGTTGAAGGAGAGGTCAGAAATATGAAAGGCAGTTTGTGTCAGAGCAGAGATGGTTATAAAAAGTATTTTATCACGAGAGCGGGCCATCTGACTATTACTGCTCCATCACAACACCCTCTGTGTGTGTGTGTGTGTGTGTGTGTGTGTGTAGTAACTAACGAGGTTTTCAAAGAGCAAAAAAATTGCATAATTGCTAATATTATAGAATTACAGGTCCTTCTCAAAAAATAGCATATTGTGATAAAGTTCATTATTTTCCATAATGTAATGATAAAAATTAAACTTTCATATATTGTAGATTCATTGCACACCAACTGAAATATTTCAGGTCTTTTATTGTTTTAATACTGATGATTTTGGCATTTTACAGCTCATGAAAACCCAAAATTCCTGTCTAAAAAAAATTGCATATTTCATCCGACCAATAAAAGAAAAGTGTTTTTAATACAAAAAAAGTCAACCTTCAAATAATGATGTTCAGTTCTGCACTCAATCCTTGGTGGGGAATCCTTTAGCAGAAATGACTGCTTCAGTGCGGCGTGGCGTGGAGGCGATCAGCCTGTGGCACTGCTGAGGTGTTCTGGAGGACCAGGATGCTTCGAGAGCGGCCTTAAGCTCATCCAGAGTGTTGGGTCTCGCGTCTCTCAACTTTCTCTTCACAATATCCCACAGATTCTCTATGGGGTTCAGGTCAGGAGAGTTGAGCACAGTAATACCATGGTCAGTAAACCATTTACCAGTGGTTTTGGCACTGTGAGCAGGTGTCAGGTCGTGCTGAAAAACCAAATCTTCATCTCCATAAAGCTTTTCAGCAGATGGAAGCCTGAAGTGCTCCAAAATCTCCTGATAGCGAGCTGCATTGACCCTGCCCTTGATAAAACACAGCGGACCAACACCAGCAGCTGACATGGCACCCCAGACCATCACTGACTGTGGGGACTTGACACTGGACTTCAGGCATTTGGGCATTTCCTTCTCCCCAGTCTTCCTCCAGACTCTGGCACCTTGATTTCCCAATGACATGCAAAATTTGCTTTGGTCGGAATAAAGTCCTTTGGACCACTGAGCAACAGTCCAGTGCTGCTTCTCTGTAGCCCAAAAGTGTCTTGACCTGGGGAATGCGGCGCCTGTAGCCCATTTCCTGCACACGCCTGTTCACGGCGGCTCTGGATGTTTCTCCTCCAGACTCAGTCCACTGCTTCCGCAGGTCCCCCAAGGTCTGGAATCGGTCCTTCTCCACAATCTTCCTCAGGGTCCGCTCACCTCTTCCCGTTGTGCAGCATTTTTTGCCACACTTTTTCCTTCCCACAGAGGTGCGTTGATACAGCACTCTGGGAACAGCCTATTCGCTCAGAAATGTCTTTCTGTGTCTTCCCCTCTCGCTTGAGGGTGTCAATGATGGCCTTCTGGACAGCAGTCGGGTCGGCAGTCTTACCCACGATTGCGGTTTTGAGTAATGAACCAGGCTGGGAGTTTTTAAAAGCCTCCGGAATCTTCTGCAGGTGTTTAGAGTTAATTAGTTGATTTAGATGATTAGGTTAATAGCTCGTTTAGAGAACCGCTTCATGATATGCTAATTTTTTGAGATAGGAATTTTGGGTTTTCATGAGCTGTATGCCAAAATCATCAGTATTAAAACAATAAAAGACCTGAAATATTTCAGTTGGAGTGCAATGAATCTAAAATATATGAAAGTTTAATTTCTATCATTACATTATGGAAAATAATGAATTTTATCACTATGCTAATTTTTTGGGAAGGACCTGTAGGTTTTTGTACACTTTATATTACATTTTTATACGACATAAATCAAGATAAAACTAATGTTTAACTAATTTGTATATTATAAATACTGTACAGAAGAAAACTGCATATAATTGATAATATTATATACAAATGATTTCTGCGTCAACAAATTAATATTTATATTTTAATATTTTTTGTAAAGCTGCTTTGAAACTGTGCATGGAGAAGCACTTTAAAAAAATTAATATACATTAAGTCACTAGAATAAAAAAAGAGAGATTTTTTAATGGATTTTGATTCTCACAAAACAGATGCTTTTATTTAAGTTATGCATCATCATACAATACATGCATTCAAGTATATCTATCACAAGACATGAGCCAGACACCTGTAGTGTGTGTGTGTGTGTGTGTGTGTGTGTGTGTGTGTGTGTGTGTGTGTGTGTTCCTTGTTTGGCAATACTTGTGAGGGCACAAATGTCCTCACATATATAGTAAAATATGAAAACAACTCACTAATGAGGACATTTGACCGGTCCTCACCAGCTAAAAAGGCTTATAAATCGGCTAAAAACAGTTTTTATTTAAATCTATTGTTCTGCACATGTTTCTGTGATGGGGCTGTGTGTGTGTGTGTGTGTGTGTGTGTGTGTGTGTGTGTGTGTGTGTGTGTGTGTGTGTGTCTGATGGGTAGGTTTAGGGATAGGAGTTGGGTTAGGGTATAGAAAGTAGCATTAACCTGATATAAAATCAATAGATGTCTACGTAATGTCCTCACTAATATAGTGAAACAAACCTGTGTGTGTGTGTGTGTGTGTGTGTGTGTGTGTGTGTGTGTGTGTGTGTGTGTGTGTGTGTGTGTGTGTGTGTGTTATTTAATTACTCACACCAGGATCCAGGTCCAGCAGATTAAGGTCAGTGTGTGAAGAGTCAGTGGCATATGTTTGCGTTTAAGCTTTAGTTAGTGTGTGTGTGTGCGTGCGTGCGTGTGTGCGTGCGTGTGTGTGTGTGTGTTAAACTGTAACCATTCCGCCGCTGTGTGTCCTGAAGCTTTACTGAAGGTTTAGCAGTGATGAAACTGGGATTTATGCATAATTAAAATAATCGTTTAAGTTCATTATACCAGCGATTATTAGAATGCAATTAGGATTCATCAAAACGACAAAAGAAAAGATCACACACTGGTGATTTATCATTTAGCAACCATAATAATGTCGCGAATGTTGTGGTTTCTGAAAGGTCAGTGTGAAGAGGTTCAGCATGTTATCTAAATGCAGTATGATGTGATGTCACTCTCGCAGCAGCCAATCAGAGCTCAAGCTACAACTGCATCGGATTCTGCTTCCTGTGTGGCACTTTATCGCTCATTAGAGCTCAGCACACCTGCATGTGATAATATTCATAACGCCGTTCAATACACGGCAATCTGTGAGATCAGGACATGCAGGCTATAAATAACAGCCGGAGAGGAAATATGAGTGTGTGTTTGCATGCTATCAGCTTCAGTGTGTGTGAGAAAGAGGTCCGCTGACATTTAATTCATTGACTGAGATTATGTGATTAAGTGGCCCTTGATGAACCCACATGTTTGAATCTGCTCGGCCACACCTGAGCGCAACTACACAAATGTGCTTCTAAAAGTGTATCTGCATGCAAATCATATGTTAATCTATATATATGCACACTTCAGATCAAAACAAGGCATTTAAAAGGATGGTGAAACCAAAAAAAATGAGCATTTCCTCATGGTTTGCAGCCTTTGTCGTTTCAAACCTGTATGACTTCTTCTGTGAAACATGAGATGTTCGTCACTGTAAAGGTCAAATGAAGCGATAGGCTTGAAATCATGAAGTTTTACATTTGGGATACTTTATGGTGCTTTATGGTGTCCATTTTGAAGCTTTAAAGTTTGAAACGTCTTTGCGTTCAACAAAAGAAAGAAAGCCATATTCAGGGTTTCTGCAGAGAAGTCTTCATGTCACCTTCCACAATTTAAGGCCTTAAAAATGTCTTAGATTAAAGCAGAACGTCTTAAATTCAACATCATGGCATTAAATTAGGGCCATGCAGAAAACGTCGATGGAATTGCCGTTCATGAATGGACTTTACGGAATAATGCAGAATGACACGTAATTTATCAAATTTGTGATGAATAAATCAAAAGGAGCTCAGTCACTTAAAGGGACAGTTCACCTAAAAATGAAAATCCTCCATCCATCCATCCATCCATCATCTTCCGCTTATCCGGGGCCGGGTCGCGGAGGCAACAGTCTAAGCAGAGACGCCCAGACTTCCTTCTCTCTAGGCACTCCCTCCAGCGTTCCCAGGCCAGCCTGGAGACATAATCCCTCCAGCGTGTCCTGGGTCTTCCCCGGGGCCTCCTCCCGGTGGGATGTGCCCGGAACACCTCCCTGGGAAGGCGTCCAGGAGGCATCCGAAATAGATGCCCGAGCCACCTCAGCTGGCTCCTCTCGATGTGAAGGAGCAACGGCTCTACTCTGAGCTCCTCCCGAGAGACCGAGCTTCTCACCCTATCTCTAAGGGAGCGCCCAGCCACCCTGCGGAGAAAGCTCATGTCAGCCGCCTGTATCCGGGATCTTGTCCTTTCGGTCATGACCATAGGTGAGAGTAGGAACGTAGATTGACCGGTAAATCGAGAGCTTTGCCTTACGGCTCAGCTCCTTCTTCACCACAACAGACCGGTACATCGCCCGCATTACTGCAGATGCTGCACCGATCCGTCTGTCAATCTCCCGTTCCATCCTTCCCTCACTCGTGAACAAGACCCCAAGATACTTAAACTCCTCCACTTGAGGCAAGAACTCTCCACCAACCTGAAGTGAGCAAGCTACCCTTTTCCAACTGAGAACCATGGCATCGGACTTGGAGGTGCTGATTCTCATCCCAACCGCTTTACACTCGGCTGCAAACCGTCCCAGTGGATGTTGAAGGTCCCGGTCTGAGGTTGCCAACACGACAACATCATCTGAAAAAAAGGGCAGCGATGAAATCGCGTGGTCCCCAAACCGGACACTTTCCCTTGGCTGCGTCTAGAAATTCTGTCCATAAAAATTATGAACAGAACCGGTGACAAAGGGCAGTCCTGCCGGAGACCAACATGCACTGGGAACAAATTTGACCTACTGCCGGCAATGCAAACCAAGCTCCTGCTCTGGTTGTAAAGGGATCGTACTGCCCTAAGCAAGATGAAATCACATAAAGCCGTCTCTTCAGAACATCTGGAATAATCCGCTTGATCCGTATGGATCAGTTTTCGGATCTCTTTATGAACTTTCTAAAACGTCAGTGGAAGTTGCTTAGGCTGCGTCTACACTAATCCGTATAAATTTAAAAATGGAGTTTTTGTCTAAAAACGCTCCGCGTCCACACTATCGTTTTCCAAAAAGTGTTCATCTACTCTGAAACGTCTGAAAACGCTTACATCCCCGAACTGCGCATGAGCAAATCCAAGACGCTTCGACTTGCGTCATTTCCGCTACTCGTTTATTTACTCTTTGAAATTTTGCAGCAATGACGAGAAAAGGCACTTTAGTGTTTTTTAAATGGGCCGACAGTGAGGTCGAGTTTTTGCTGCGAGAAAATGCGTCATCGTATTAAAAAGCCTCCGTTTTCACAGTCCACACTACGACGCGAAGACGGCGTTTTCAAATTTATCCGCTCTGGAGAGCGTTTTCAAAACGATGCGTTTTCATTGACTTAAAACGCTGTCTCAGTGTGGACGGAAGGCCAAAACGGAGAGAAAAATATATGTTTTCAAATGAAACCGTATTAGTGTGGACATGGCCTTGGCAATCTCTCAGATTACATTAAAAACATCTTCATTTGTGTTCCGAAGATGAAGGAAAGTCATTAAAGCGGATTCCAGAAAAAAATTTAAACAGAATAAACTATTTATATCTTTATATATTATATCTTGTTTTCTGAAAAAAAGAAGAAAAGAAAAAAGAAGTGAGTTTAAGTTTAAAACAAGAACAAATATCTGTCAATGACTTGCATTAAGTAGATTTTTTATGAGCCCATTTTCAGTTTGTTCTTGATTAAATCATAAAATAATTTTCACAATATTTATCTCAAACTTAATTAAAAAGTTATGGAGATCTGTTGGAAATTGTATTTTCAAACTTTGAAGTATCAATAATATAACTCATTGTGTGCTTAGACACATTTAGAGAACATATTGACGTGTGATGTTCCCTTCAGTTTATTCCTTACATGTTCTTTAATTGGTCTTAAATTTACCTTCAGAAAACCTGCATGTGGGAAAAAGTGTGAGTAAATGACCAAATTCTTGGTAAATGCATCTATAATGGCTTGATGCAACTGAAACCTGCATTTGTGAAACCTCGTGCTTAAACCCAAAGTACAGCGGCTTGAACACATGTCTTCAGACGGGCCGAGGAAGTCATCCTGCGTGTGTGTGTGTGTGTGTGTTCGTCCGTACACCCCCAGGCTTGTGTATATTTGCATATGTGAAGATAGCAGAAAGGCTGCATGCGCAGATAAGTGGAGACGTGCAGAAATCAATGCAGATGGTGACCTTTAACACAACTCATGACCCTTATTGTTCGGTCCTGTCTTTCATAAACACAAATGCACACAGTGGCTGGAAACGTGTGTATTTAAACAAAACAGTATAGTGTAATATACAGTATATATATATACAGTATGTATATCTGCCCATTAAATGCATTATATTGTCTGTGTGTGTGTGTGTGTGTATATATATATATATATATATATATATACACACACACACGCACACACAGACAATATTATGCATTTAATGGGCAGAAGTGGCCGGTTCAAAGTAGTCTACCAAGTGTCACTGATGATAGATGTGATTCGGTGTGTGTGTGTGTGTGTGTGTGTGTGTGTGTGTGTGTGTGTGTGTGTGTGTGTGTGTGTGTGTGTGTGTATGTGTTCCTGACGTCACCGCCCAGTCGAACGGCTTCTGCCGCGGATCTCAAATATGTTCTTTGTTACTCTGAGCTTTACACCAGAGAACCGCAAGACCCGGAGCCCGGAGCACAGGCGAGGATTACTGCCCACCTCAGCCTGTAAAACATCACAATAGTGGACAGATCCCGTTCCCATATTTCATTACAGATAAAATCTAAAGAAAAAATCCGTACTGACCCCATACTTTTGCATGGCAGTGTTTAATGTAACAGTCTTTTCTATTCATCATATTCATCAAGGAATCCTGAAAAATTACCCATTGTTTTCAACACTGATAATAATAACTGTGTGTTGATCATCAGATCCTCATCTGAGAATGATTAGTGAAGGATCATGTGACTCTGAAGACTGGAGTAATGATGATAAATTCAGCTTTGATCACAGGAATAAATCACACTTTACTGTATATTCACATAGAGAACAGATGATTTACACTGGAGGAATATTACACTGTTTTACTGCACTTTTGATCAAATTAATGCAGCTTTGATGAGCAGAATAGACTTTTTTAAAAAACATTAAAATGTTACCGATCCCAAACTTTTGATTGGAAGTGAATATATGAATATAAAATGTATATATCTTTAGATTTTTTTAAATCTTATTTTATTTATTTCAATTATTTTATATCTATTTAATAGAATTTGTAATTATATTAAATAGACATAAAACCATTAAAATAAATTATATATATATGTACACACCGTTCAGGCATAACATTATGACCACCTTCCTAATATTGTATTGATTCCCCTTTTGCTGACCCGTCGAGGCATGGACTCCTCTAGACCCTTGAAGGTGTGCTGTGGTATCTGGCACCAAGATGTTAGCAGCAGATCCTTTAAGTCCTCTAAGTCCTTTAAGATCCTTTAAATCCTCTGTGTATTCTGACAGCTTTCTATCAGAACCAGCATTAACTTCTGGAGCAGTTTGAGCTCCAGTAGCTCGTCTGTTTGATCGGACCCCACGGGCCAGCCTTCGCTCCCCACGTGCATCAATGAGCCTTGGCCGCCCATGACCCTGTGGCCGGTTCTCCGCTGTTCCTTCCTTGGAGCACTTTTGATAGATACTGACCACTGCAGACCGGGAACAGCCCACAAGAGCTGCAGTTTTGGAGATGCTCTGACCCAGTCGTCTAGCCGTCACAATCTGGCCCTTGTCAAACTCGCTCAAATCCTTACGCTTGCCCATTTCTCCTGCTTCTAACACATCAACTCTGAGGACAAAATGTTCACTTGCTGCCTAATATATCCCACCCACTAACAGGAGCCGTGATGAAGAGATCATCAGTGTTATTCACTTCACCTGTCAGTGGGCATAATTGTGTGTGTGTGTATATATATATATGTGTGTGTGTGTGTGTGTGTGTGTGTGTGTGTGTGTGTGTGTGTGTGTGTGTGTGTGTGTGTGTGTGTGTGTGTGTGTGTGTGTGTGTGTGTGTGTGTGTGTGTGTGTGTGTGTGTGTGTGTGTGTGTGTGTGTAGGTTAGTGTGGTTAGTGTGGTTAAACTGACCGTTTTTACTGCTTACACTTTCACAATTTGGGTCATTGTACACACTCGGCGCGCCAGAAGTATTTGGATTGGGTTTCCGCCAGGATCCTGGATCATTCGCATCCACGCCGTGTTTTCTATCCGCCCGCAGTGTGTCTGTGGAAATAGAATGAGCTGGATGTAATGTGACACTGAACTGAGCGCCGCTGCTGCTCACACACACTCACAGATCATGAGAGAGAAACACAACACACTTCAGCAGCGCAGCGGATACTGTCACTCATCCTCCGGTGGGATTTAACCGGTAAGCCCGTTTGTGCCTTGTTCAGCTGCTTTCGGATGGGTTTGTTCTGTGTTCCGGATAATGGAAGAGTTTATCTCCATCCTGCGGGATCTCCGGTGCGCGAGCTCCCGGTGTTCTGGCGGTGCGCGCGCGCGTGTGCGGTCGGATTCAAGCGGGATCGCGATGCGCCGTGATTCGGATCATTAGTTCAGGCTCAGTCGCCTCGATTCGGATGATTAGTTCATGTTTAGATGATTCCGGAGATTATTTGGATGTTTTGCACACATGAATGCACTGATGCGCGTTTGTTTCATTCATAAAACCCCGTATATTGCGCTGCATTTGTTGAATGTTTGTGGGGTTTTATGCTCACTTTACAGTTCACTTCTCATTTTAGACTCTAACTTGTTGTTGTTGTTGTTGTTTTTTTACACATATAACAAGGTACTATGCACTTTATTTGGTAGGGCTGCTTGCATTCACATGATCACAATAACATTTACTGGTGTTTTTAAAAATAGAGACAGTAAAACACGATTCCTGCCAAAAAGCTGATCTAATATGCATTGTGTTAATAATAATGAATCTCACCTTTGGTTAACACTTTTAACTAATGCATAATACACACTTACATACATAAGCACACCTAATAAGAGAGAAGAAAACACATTTTGTCTCAACCACTAAAAAAAACCACACACACAAAAACAGTACTTTTCACTTTTTATTTTGTTGGGCTGCTTGCTACAATAGCATTTGTCACTGGTGTTTTTATTTGAATATGGACTGTAAAAACACATTTCCAGCCTAAAAGCTGAAAAATCAAATATGCATTGTATAGATAATATTGCATATGCTCAATTGCATGCATCTCACCTTTGGTTAACACTTTTAACATAATACACACATGTATATAGACGCCCAATAAGAGAGAAGAAAACACATTTTGTCACAACTATAATTTTTAATAACTAGGTACTATGCACTTTATTTTGCATTCACACTATTACAATAACAACATTTATTACTGGTGTTTTTATTTGAATATGGAATGTAAAAACACAATACCAGCCAAAAAGCAGAAAAATCAAATATGCATTGTTTAGATAATATTGCATATGCTACTTTGAATGTATCTCACATTTGATTAAACACGTTTAACTAATATAATATACGCATGCATACACACCTAATAAGAGAAAAAAAACACACATTTTGACACAGTGTTATTTTATTTTCTTAAAGTGAAAATAAAAATGTCTGTATTTGAGTTGAGCATGAAAACTTTCAAGGTCATAAATGTGTTTTTGTGGGTTTAAGTAAAAGCAGGTGTGTGTGTGTGTGTGTGTGTGTGTGTGTACATGTTTTTGTAGCCTGGTGGGGACTTCAGCCTGAATGCACACAGACTCATAGGGACTCTTCTCACTGTAGGGACCTAAATTGAGGTCCCCATGGGTAGAAAAGCTTATAAATCATACAAAATGTGTTCTTTTAAAAATGTAAAAATGCAGAAAGTTTCCTGTGATGGGTAGATTTAGGGGCAGGGGCAGTGTAAGGAAATATGGTGAGTCCCCAGAAAGATAGCGCACCAGACTGTGTGTGTGTGTGTGTGTGTGTGTGTGTGTGTGTGTGTGTGTGTGTGTGTGTGTGTGTGTGTGTGTGTGTGAAGATGCTGCTGTTTCATGCCTGGACATCTGTGCAAAAACAACAAGATCCAAAAACCAGACATAGCTGCGCTCGAACAATGTTAGATCTGTGTGTTTGTGTGTGTGTGTGTGTGTGTGTGTGTGTGTGTTTTGGAGGTAGGCTATTTCTGTAGTCGAGTCATTGACCAGCCCTTAAATTGCTCTTTTCTGTGAGTGGACTTTAGTCAGTGATTGTACTGTGAGTTGCATAATGTTCTATTTGTTCTATTGCGGTTTATACATAATTCAAAATGAAGGGGATTCTTGGTAACAGTGTTTTTCTCTGAGAAACGAGAGTGATGTAAGGGATTGCAAGCTCGGATCGCTCTCATGTGTCTCTGGTGTGTTTGTAAACTCAGTGTCCTGAAACGTGGAGCACAGATTTTACAGCCTCGCTCTGTTCCTCCTCCTCCTCGATGGGCCCCGGAGAGTGTGTGTGTGTGTGTGTGTGTGTGTGTGTGTTGTGAGGGGGTCGTCTGTCCTATTCAGCTGTAGATGTAGACACAAAAGACACATTGACACTCAGCAGTGTGTCGCACGTGTGTGTAGCATCATTTTTTAAAGGGGTCATGAATTGAGAAATCACATTGTTCTGAAACTTTTGACATGTGAGAGGTTATTGTACTTGCACCTGCAAAAATCATAGTCACGATTATTTTGGTCAATAATGAAATCAGGTGGGTGAAACTCTTATTATTTCATGATATGAGTCATTTTAAATATAAGTCAAATTTCATAATTATCGATACTTCAGCAAAAATTAAGACTATCAATCAATCAACTTTATTTATAAAGCGCTTTTACAATGACGATTGTTTCAAAGCAGCTTCACAGTGTTAAAGCAGCACTGGGTAACTTTTGCTACAGTTGGGAAAAAATAATGTCCTCCACTACTGTCGTAAGCTCTGTCATCCTACAACAGGGGATGCCATCGCGCATGCATTTGTTGACATGACAGCCCTGATAGCCCTGAACTAGTGATGCGCGGGTCGTCTCATAACCCGCGGACCCCGTATGTCTATTTAATGGTCGCGGGTGCGCGGCGGGTTGTAAAAATATATACAGTGGTGCGGTGCGGGCCAAATAACTTCATAAAAGCGTCCCGCGGGTCGGTGCAGCACTAACAGTTCCCCTGAACACTGCAGGAGGAGTTCACATGCAGGTGTTCTTCTGGCGGCGCGTGGGAAATGTCTTCATCCCAGGTACAGTCAGTGGCAGATGCTTCAGCATGTCATGAATATAATTTCATGGGTTTTATTTTTTTCAAACGCCAAAAAATCCAATGCTCACGTTTACAATCCAGTGTCATTATAGTAGTCTATTGGTTAGCGTTTTACAGAATCTATATGATACTTCAGTTCAATGTTTGAGTGGTCGGTAATCACCGTAACAAGCAGGACAGCATCGGTCGGGCACGCCTCCTTCAGCTCACGCCGACGAGCAAACGCTGGTCACATGTTGATCCTCGTCCTGCCTTTAATCCCAGCACTTTTTCGTTTCCTCTTATTCCTTTCCTCCAACAAAACCTTTTCTTTCTTATTTGTCTGTGCTGCTTCAGACATGACTATATTATCCGACGAACAAAGTTGGGCTCGCACGTCCTAATGTAAGGAAGTGTGTGTGTTGGTGGAAGTGACGTATTTGCCGTAAAGCAGTCGAATTTTGTAGTTCTTTTTGTTCTCGGGTTTCTACCCGAAACCTGAAGTTTAAAAGTAAGATTAAAAACAATACAGACCCCATCAGGCTATGGCAGACGTGTCATTCAACCTATTGTAATTCGATTTATCATCACAAGAGTCTTGAAAATATATTATGAAGGTTGAAAAGTTACCTAGTGCTGCTTTAAACAGGACAATATTGCAACAAAATGTGATTTGGCTGTACAGTTATTCTGGAGAAAACAGTGATATTATCAGCTTACTTTAATTTATCATACAGCGACAATGTTGGCAGATCAGTATTATAGTTTATAGAATTGAATAAGACCTAATTAATTCATTTTATTTGTGTATTTAGTTGAATAACTTAAAAAAAGGATTTTTAAAGTCTAATTAATGCAAGTAAAAAGTCCTCAAAACAGTTTACAGAAGACATTAAGCAGTCAGCAATAAAATAAGAACAAATAAACTAATTACAAACAAAACCAAATGAAATAAACAGTGCTTCATATTTTTCAGAAAGACTAATATTCAGATATTATTAGCCTATAACAGAAATTGAATAAAGTAATCAAATGTAAAATAACACTGCTTTATACATTACATATATACTACAGTCTACAACACTTGCAGTGAGTGATTTAATCTTTGTCTTTTCTTGTTAAATTAACAGTGACTATAGCAGTCAGTAATGTTGGTTACTGTCACTTTAAGAGTGAATGCACGGATCAAATATACTGTTACACACGCGCTTTTTCTCAGTGTTTACATTCACTTAAGACAAAACCCAGTGTGTTTACGAGGATACTCGGCAAACCGGCATTTCGACATATTTGTGTGAAGGCTATCTGACCGTTTAAGCAAGTATCTGAAGCCCACAGTATACTTCCGTCTCGGAGCGCGAACACAAGAGGTCGCCTAGAGAACAGCGTTCTCTTTCGCGTCTCTTTCGCGGTCGTATGCATTTTTAACATGGGCGTCGGAACCATTGTGTGTCTGTGGGACAGGACCCAACCACTTTTTAAAGGTGTGTTTGCATGCGATTGGTCTTTTTTAAACATTAGTTAGTGTGTAATTTTGTCGCAATATTATCCTGTTTGACACTGTGAAGCTGCTTTGACACAATCGTGATTGTAAAAGCGCTATGTAAATAAAGTTGATTGATTGATTGATTGTAATGTCGCTGCTTGAGCATAAACAGTCTCTGCAAAGTTACAGCGCTGAAAGTTCAATGCAATCGGAGATATTGTCTTTTAAAGTTACGGCAGTTTATTGCCTACAAAAATGGCCGGTTTGGACTACAACGAGCTTCCTCCTGGGTTGGTGACATCATAAACCCTCGCTAGTCTCCGCAGATGTGACTTCTGCCCGTAATGGGAAGGGGCGTGGCCTTAACCTGTGCTTAACTTTCAACACCTACACTAATGTCACCGTAAATGATTTGGTGACTTTTGTCATTTTGTCTGGACCAACCAGACAACGATGCGGACTGTTTGCACTTAATGTAAATTGCATCTACTCCAGTAAAAGTTTCGGAGGGACCCACCCTCATTTTTTTTGGCTTTTAATAACACTGTTTATCAAGCACGTCCTTCAGTTTAGCACCAGTAGTATATCGCTTTTGATCTAACTGTACTATACAAATAAAAATTCAAAACTTCCTCGTTAGTCCACAAAAATGACTCGTTTTGGATTTTGTCACATTATGATTATGTAATAGTGTGATGAAAGAAGCCACACCCACTTCTACATCATCACCTCTTTGGCCCCACCCATCGATTTGCACGTCACGAAGTTGTAAATACGAGCGATGCAAACACAGGATTACTCACGCAATAAAACCATAGAGGATCTCAAGACGTTTGAAGTGGCACAGTCTTTTGCATTGCCTTTCTTGTGATCTAACAAGCAAGGATGGACTTAAGATCGTGTTTTTAACGTGCTTCATTTTACTGTGGATTCATTTTTTATACACTGTTCAATGCAGGTATTTCAGTTAGACTGAAAATGAAACTATCTTGGAGTTCCTTTGCTGTTCTTTCCATTGCATCGGCATTCATGGAATTAATGCGCGCGTTCCCAGATATGGTAGAAAGCACGTAGAGAACGCTGCTATTGTTATTGTTTTAATCAAAGCCATTCGATGTAGTCCTGAATAAAAGCTTCATTGAAGGATATCTTCTGTTTTGTCGTCAGTAAAGCTCCATTCGCACCCGCCGCTAGTCTCTGTTACCCCTTTTCCACCAGAATGAACCGAGTGCTAGTTCAGAGCCCGTGCTAATGTGAGTTCTAAGTTGGTTCGACTTGAGAGCCTTTATGAACCGGTTTGGCTTTCCACATGTAAGAGAGCCACCGCAGAGCTAGGTCTTACGTCACTGTATACGTCTCATCTTTCTCGCTAGCGTTTTAGCAACGCTAGCGAGGCAGCGGGAAATACAAACACACCAGGCTTGTTCGAGATGCATCGGGAAAAGCATAAGGAGTCGTTGGAGCTCGCTCTACTTTGATGTCCTACGCAATCAGTCTGCACAGCGCGCGCTGATGCATCTCGAACAAGACTTCCCTCAGTGGCTCATGGCTTTATGATCCTACATCAGCATTAAAACGCCGCAAATCCAACGCATTCGTGCAGCTCTCCATGATTTGTATAGACGGAGATTACAATCCAGCAGCTGTTAGCTTGATTAGCTGCTATTGAAAAAATGGCGGTCACAGGTTTGTGTTCATCTTGTTGATCACGGTAACGCCGCCCCCAGCCGGTGACGCAAGCGGTTCTTACTTCTAGCCCAGCATGTTTTGGTGTTACTTAAGAACCACTTTTCCTGGCTCGGAGCTGGTGCTTTGGCTGTGGAAACACAAAGAACCGATTTGAAACTAGGCTCTGGCTCCGATTTAGCACCAGCACTGCCTTGGTGGAAAAGGGGTATGTATGTCAGACACTCTAATGGGAGACTGTACGTCTGGCCATTTCTATAGAAAATGCAATCACAAGTCATAAAAAACTAAGATATCATTCTAATTTGACTAAGAATTAGGTTTAAAATAATAAAAAGTAGCATTCTGCAGTTGGAAAGTGTTGTCACAGCAGATAAATCACAGCAGTGCTCAGTGCATTAAATCATTAACCAGATTAGCGATCGATCTATCAACAAATGAAACTCACTCATACTGTCCAAAATGACTGAAACGTCATTCAAATTTCATTCAAATAACCAATTTTCTTGTTCCTAATAATCAACATTGCTGCAGTTCACATTAGTTTCTCCTGCATTGTGCTAAACTGCATTATATAATAATTAACATATAATTATAACAAACAATCATGATCGATGATCTGAATCGCAATCTCCCCAATTTTGAGATCTTTATGTAAAAAAAATATGGACGTACGTCACGTAAGCTTAAAGTAGGGGCGAGCTGGTGCGCCGCCATCTTGCGAGCGCGTCATCGCGTGTCACTTCCGGATAACAGAAAATGGGGGAAAAGGCGGGATGTGGGCGGACCTTAGGTGACGCAATGACTATTAGACGGCGGATAAATGGCTATCCACCTGTAACCACGCCCTTAATTATGCATAATTTTAAGGCTTTATATAACGTAAACGAATGAGTTATAAAAAAATTCACCCCCCTCACAGTCGTCATGAAGGGCAAAATTAGCCGTATAGACCAAAACCACAATTTGTCCCAGACTGTAAACATGTTTTATTCTGCTGTAAAGTTGGGCATTTTAACATGAGGCTCAATGAGATTCTGATCCTTCTGGAGCCGCTCTAGTGGCCAGTTGAGGAATTACAGTTTACATTACTTCCGTATTGGCTTCAAGAGAGACCGTGGGAGGAGCCGCTTAGTAAAAACTCACCAAGATGGACATTTTGTAGTGTGTACACACACAGAAAGCGCGCCTATTTTGCAGGTTAATGTGCTTTTATAAAAAAACATTGAATAAAGCATGTCCCGCAGTAGACTGCATTTTACAACAGTCACATTACATGATTTGGAAGGAAAGGAGAAAGCACACCGCTTTAAAGAAAAGTAGCGGCATGCGGCACAATGATCATTTTATCTTGATCATCACGTTTTCATAATCATCATCTATTAATGCCATTGTTCTTGCTTTCATGCCGCCTCCAAGATTACAAGACATGATTTTAAAATGATAATGACGTGCACGGACACTTATTACAAAATCAGAATTGTTAATTTTTATATCATGAGGACTTTAAGGTGAAAGCTTCGCTGAACTCATTTTAACCAGACGGGCGTCCAGAGAGGGCAGTGTGTGTGTGTTTTGTTCTGTTCGTGTGTGTGTGTTTTGGGTGTGTAATCTCCGTTGAGATAATCTATCTTGCTCCGCTGTGATGAGACGCCTGCGAGTCGGCCTACATCAAACACACACACACACACAGACACACACACAGGTCAGGTCGGATGGCTAGCGAACGAACACCCAACGTTTAGATCTGTGGAAAGCTCACTGACCTCTGGCTTCATCCAGAAACTGACCCGTTTGCAGCGATGCCCCACAGACACACATCACCACACCCCGACTGAGATCCTAGTTAATTATTTATGAATAATTTACTGAAGATGTTTGCCTAACGACACGTGAATACATACAGAGTTCAAAATTAACACTGATCCAGCGGCAAATATTGGCTAAAGTAATGCAAGTATATTTGTCTGAATTTGGTTAATTGTCTTTTCCTTAGTTATTTTATTTCATACTTTTATAAGTAATATTACCAAATAAAATGATGAATATAATAAAATGTGTGTAGACAGAAATTTCTTAAATGTAATATTATTTCTAATATTTGTATTTAATTAATTCAGAGGACTATGTTTATAGTTAAACATTTTTGTTTACATACTGTGTGTGTAATATAGACAGTATTTAAATATATATATATACGTGTGTGTGTGTGTGTGTGTATATACAGAATTTTAATATATATATATGTGTGTGTGTGTGTTTGTGTGTGTATACAGTATTTTAATATGTGTGTGTGTGTGTGTGTGTGTGTGTGTGTGTGTGTGTGTGTGTGTGTGTGTGTATATATATTAAAATACTGTATACACACACACACACACACACACACACACACACACACACACACACACACACACACATATATATTAAAATACTGTATACACACACACACACACACACACACACACACATATATACATATTAAAATACTGTATACACACACACACACACATATATATTAAAATACTGTATACACACAAACACACACAGTATTTTAATATATGTGTGTGTGTCCTATGGAGAGTCCCTGTAAACCACATAGACCAACATGTGTGTGTGTGTGTGTGTGCGTGTGTGTGTGTGTGTGTGTGTGTGTGTGTGTGTGTGTGTGTGTGTGTTTGTATACAGTATTTGTGTGTGTGTCTGTGTCTGTGTGTGTACATAGTTTTTTTGTGTTTGTGTGTGTGCTTATTTCTGTGTGTGCATGTCTCTGCATATGCAAATACACATATATAAACAAAAACTTTTATGAAGCAATTAATCACGCTTAATTGATTTGACAGCACTAATACACACACACACACACACACACACACACACACACACACACACACACACACACACACACACACACACATGTTGGTCTATGTGGTTTACAGGGACTCTCCATAGGCGTAATGGTTTTTATACTGTACAAACCGTATTTTCTATACCCTTACACTGCCCCTAAACCTACCCATCACACACACACACACACACACACACACTCTGCCCCTAAACCTACCCATCACACACACACACACACACACACACACTCTGCCCCTAAACCTACCCATCACACACACACACACACACACACACACACACACACACTTACGTGCACAGTTGTTAGTTATTGATTAGTGTGTTTGTTTGGCGGCTTTAGTTTTTTTACAGAGTCAACGCTTTCATTAAACGTCGGTGTTTTAATGTGACATTGTGCTGGTGTATCTTTGAGAGTTTGCGTTTATAACCCTGATGTATTTAGTAAATTGATGTTTTTTGAGAACCACTGCTACCACAGAGAGATGTTTTAACCATTGCATCGTGTTTGCTCATTTCTGCAACATTTCTGTTTGGTTTCATGTTTTCAGATGCACATCTTTGACTTCTGTGCGGTGAAATCTGGCTTTCTGATTGGCCCTGTGCCTTGCGATGCGTGTTTGTGATTGGCTGATGAGGATGAGAGTCCGTCAGCACACATTGGCTGAACTGAAAGTGTGTCTCTGTGGCTCGGTGCACTCAGACAAATGAGTTTGATACTCCAGATCTGTCAGGAAAATTGGGAAGAATTGCCAAGCCGGTGTCTGAGTGCACCGGATCCAGCTAATGGGCTCCGAGAGAGCCATTAAACTGACATTTACAGCCTTTAATAAAAATAACTTTCATTATTACTATTGCGAGATTACAGTTGTACAGTAAATTAAGAGCCTAATTTGTACTATTATTATTATTATTAAACTATTAAATAAATGGAAAATGTCATAAGAATATTATTGTATAATATCAAATATTATTATTATTAATAATGATTATTACTGTACTATGAGTATTTTTCATAAACATTTGTTTAATAAAATATATATAAAGTATTAAAAAAAATGAATTCTGTTATTGGTATTATTACAATAACTCATTATTACTATTGCAATATTAAAGTTGTACTGTAAATTAAGAGCCTAATATGATGTAGTAATAATAATAATAATTATTATTATTAATAAATATCACTACTGCACTATAAAATTATTGTGTAATAAAAATATTTTGATATTGAATACTACTGTACTATGAAATAATGGAATATTTTTCATAAACATATTTGTTTAATAATATAAAGTATTATTTTAAAAATGTAAATATTTAAATTAAATAATATTATTGCATTATTATTACAGGAAAAATTATTATGTTTTAATTTTTTTGCGTCCACATGTTAACGTGCACTATGTAGTATTTTTGCAGTAAAATATCCAAAAACCACCAGGCCAGTGTTATATATTTTGTTGCATTTGTGTTCTTAGAATATACCGAATATTTCCAACTATTTGTAAGTTGTGAGTAAATTTGAACCAATGACCCGGGACGGGTGAGGGCGTGGCCTGTCGATGACATCATGTCCGCGTTACACTCGGTTTCCTGTTTTTTTCTGCAGAAGCGCTTTACTCTCACTGCAGTGTGAACTAGAGTCACAGCAGAGTAACGTCATCACATCATCTCAACACATTTAGATGTGTCTAATCTGATAAACAAAGCTGCGTTCCTCACACTCATGACTGGAAAAGAGGAAATGGCGCCGGCGACTGTGGCATAATAAAAGTCCCGCCGCTCATGAGGTGTGTGTTTCGTTCAATCGCTCCAGCGGCCTTGCTCAGCTCCTCAACACTCGCTCCAGCTCAGCTGCACACTACAGTAACGTTAAAGGGTTACTTCAGTGATTAGCATATGGCTTTGTATCAGTAGAAACCTTGGAGTATATTCGAATGATCCTCCTTGAGATGAGAGATTTATGCATTTTATTTCTGGAAAAATTACTCCGGTGACGCAAATATTGTCAATTTGCGGCATCAGTAAAAATGTTTGTCCAGACGCTAAAGACTACAGCCAGCAGAGGGAGCTATTTCCGCATGTTTTCAACTCACACATGAGGGATAGAGATAGAGACCGAGCTCAGCTCAGGCATTCATGGAAACGGAGCGGCCGGAGGAGCAAAGTGAGTGTTTCAACTTCTCAAATGAATTCCTATTAAAAGTTAAGCTACCAAAGGCATGAACTGAAAACGCGCCAGACTGAACATGCGCTGTGAATGTATATGCGTTTACGTGTTTACCTCAGCTCTCATCACGAGAGCTCATTCTGCTCATTCATTATGATGACTGTAATCTGACTCCTGCTGCGTTTGTGCTGACACTTCCTCCGCGGCTAAATCACATTATATTGAACACACACTTTCAGTTTTTAATTGTAGTGTCTGTTCTCTAACTGAACTGATTTTATGAAGATTAACGCGGTGGGGAAAGTGATTCAGTAGCGGTGGCTGTGGGAGTGGCCTCGTAGGGCAGCGAAGCATTCTGGGAATTGTAGTCTTTCATCCCGAGAAATACATTTTCTGTCTTTTCTCAGTCTAGAAGGCACCAAATTTAAAAATAATTTCATTTCTACTACATTAATGACCCAGTTTAAATACAGATTCATCTTCCCAGCGCTGAAGTACCCTTTTAATAATTACATCCATGAACATGATTTCTGCCCGAGTCCTATTTTCCACCGGCTGTGAGGTGAAGAACACGTCCTTAAGATGCTGCGCTCAAACTTGGCGTCATCAAACTACGCCTTTGTTTAGAATAGGCGACCTCTAGTGGACGGAAAAGTTACATAGTGCACCTTTAAATCCTTAAAGGGGGGGTGAAACACTGTTTCAGTCAATCTCATGTCAATCTTGAGTACCTATAGAGTAGTATTGCATCCTTCATATCTCTGAAAAGTCTTTAGTTTTATTATATTTATAAAAGAAATATGGGCTGTACCGAGTCTTTCCGAAAAAAACGAGCGCCTGGAGGCGTATCGTGTGGGCGGAGCTAAAGAATGACGAGCACGCAGCTACAGCACGAGAGCTTCTGAAAGCTGACGTCCTCAAGCGTGGAGAAGAAAACGTTACTCTAATAAACCATGGCTATCAATCAGATTCAGCTAATAGATATATGATCCAGAATCAGATCCGGAGGCTGAAATAAACTGAACAGGAGAAGCAGCAGCAGCAGGACGTCCGTCTCTGTGGTATGGACTGTATTTAGTGGCCTGTCAACATTTGTGTGTGTTTACTCGCAGTTTATGAGGACATGATTCGGTTTATGGACTATTGTATGCGACTAAACCTTAGCAGTAGCAAGCAAAACGGTTCTGCACGTCAGACTAGTGTAACGTTATACAGAGAACAACAATGGAGTCCGTTAGCGCACACTTCTTTGGTATGATTTGGTGAAGTCCTGACAGCAGTGACCGTGGAGATCCACTTTGAGACGCGACTGAAGCGATGTTGTGAAGCTTCCCGTCATTTCTGCGTTCAAATCGGTTCAAATGCAGCGCTGCCTTCCCAGAATGCTGTGCTGAAGCGTTGAAGTCGCTCGACGTCACCCAGAGGAATAAAGTGGAGCGCGGCGCGGACTATAACGACAGAAGTGTTCACAGACGACTGGATCTGCACCTGAGAGTGTTTATGGGCGTGCATTTCCTCTCTCGCTCTAGTCACGCGCGCGCACCCTACCGGGAGAAGAGCCCGTACGGCCCATACAAGGACCTTCCGCTCTATTAACGTCAAGCCGACCCATACTCGAAAAAAACTCTCCGAAACTTGTGAGAAACCGGAAGGAGTATTTTTGACACAGAAATACTCCATCAAACGTCCAACATTAGTTTTTGAAACTTTGTCTATGTTTAGGATGGAAATCCAAGTCTTTAACAGTGGAGCTCAGTATGCAGGAAACTGCATTTCACCGCCCCTTTAAGATATTGGGAAGACATATGTTGCTCATGGTTCATACTAGGGCTGTGGGATATTGAAGAAAAATGTGATATGGTTCATATCAGTAATTGGTCTGTGTGAACATCTCAGCGTCAGAAAAATCCTGTTTTCATGATCTTACACAACAGGTGTGTGTTGAGCTCTCCGTGACGTAATGCTGTTTGCTGTCAGTCTCTGCTGAACTGAGAGTGATTTTATCAGTTGTGCAGCCGGTGAGAGAATGTGTGTTTTCAGTCTGTGAGTCAGGACCAAACCGCTCGCAAAACAAGCCCTTATCAGCTCTGAGCACAGGTCAGTGTGTTTAATGCTCTGGATTATTACACACAGATGAACTGGGATGGAGACCATGAGAAATTAAACCATTCTGGTTACGTTTAGTTGCACGAGCCCTTCATAAGTTCTTACTTAAAGCAACTAGTTTGGTTGCATTTTGTGCTTAATTTGGTTGCCGTGTGTGTGTGTGTGTGTGTGTGTGTGTGTGTGTGTGTGTGTGTGTGTGTGTGAGAGAGAGAGAGAGAGAGAGAGAGAGAGAGAGAGAGAGAGAGAGAGAGTATTTGTGTCTGTGAGTGTGTGTGGATTTTGTGAGTATTTGTGTGTGTGTGTGTGTGTGTGTGAGAGAGAGAGAGAGAGAGAGAGTATTTGTGTCTGTGAGTGTGTGTGGATTTTGTGAGTATTTGTGTGTGTGTGTGTGTGTGTGTGTGTGTGTGTGAGAGAGAGAGAGAGAGAGAGAGTATCTGTGTCTGTGAGTGTTTTTGTGTGTGTGTGTGTGTGTGTGTGTGTGTGTGTGTGTGTGTGAGAGAGAGAAAGGGGGGTGGAGACAGTGTGTGTGAATGAGAGTATTTGTGTCTGTGAGTGTGTGTGTGTGTGTGTGTGTGTGTGTGTGTGTGTGTGTGTGTGTGTGTGTGTGTGTGTGTGTGTGAGAGAGAGGTGTGTGTGTGGGTGTGTGTGTGTGTGTGGGTGTGTGTGTGGGTGCGTGTGCGTGTGCGTGTGGGTGCGTGTGCGTGTGCGTGTGTGTGAGGGTGACGTGTGTGTCTGCACATGCACTGTTTGATCTTCATGTCTGTGATCTTCCATCACGAATCCTGAGTGACCCGCTGACCTGATGATGTCACGCTCGACTGCGTCTCCATCAGGGAAATGTAAGCGCTCCAGATAAGAGATATGACTGTCCTTCAGCTGAACCTGAGAGATGATAG
This sequence comes from Pseudorasbora parva, assembly GCF_024679245.1. Taxonomy (NCBI): domain Eukaryota; kingdom Metazoa; phylum Chordata; class Actinopteri; order Cypriniformes; family Gobionidae; genus Pseudorasbora; species Pseudorasbora parva. Next base: position 40,072,596 of record NC_090192.1, on the reverse strand, counting down.
ATAGATATATAGACACTATATTGCCAAAAGTATTGGGACGCCCTCCAGATCACTGAGTTCAGATGCTCATTCACTTCATGGCCACAGGCGT
>NC_090192.1:40055005-40067505 GCF_024679245.1 Pseudorasbora parva | reverse complement strand
ACAAACGGTTCTAGTGACGTCATCACAGCAGGAAGTGCAGCGGTGTAGTCCAAACCGGCCGCTCGCTGTAGGCTTTGAAAGGGAACTTCTGTTAAATAAAATATCTCGCTTGGCATTGAACTTTGAGCTTTATAATTTTACAGGTATTATTATTACAGCTGTCAATCAAATTCATCAAGCATTATGCAAAAACCATAGACTGTAAATAACACATTTTATTTATTTCAGTATTTGAGATGTTATAATAAGTTTGTAATTACGTTAAAATAATTTAAAGAACTGTTATTTAACAAATATTATTACATTTGTATAATAGACTAGGGGGGCCTATCATCATAATGGGCGGGCCTGTGCCCGCTGGCTACGTCCCTGACACACACACACACACACACACACACACACACACACACACACACACACACACACACACACACACACACACACAGGGCCGGCTTGTGGCATATGCGGAATAGGCAAATGCTAGGGGCGCCACTCGTCCATAGGGGCGCCAAAATGAGTGATTTTTCCGGTTTTATTACTGCTACTTTTTATTAATATTAATTTGAAATATTACCAAAAAATCTCTTAAACAAATCCCCAGACTCTTCCCAGACCACCGCATCAATCTCCCCCTGCCCAGCGAGTGCTTTAGTGTCCGACATTGAATTCGCGATCAGTTTAACGTTGGGAATTTGTTCTTGCGTCGCCTCTCGCGCATCTAACAGACAGGAATGCTTTCGCTTTTAATGTGCTTGTTCGCTTGCACCAGTGAAAGTTGGAAAGTTGCCTAATTATTTATGACGGATGGCCAATGTGTCAAAAAGACCGAAGCCCTCTGATACAGGAATATAAAGGAATAAGGGGATAAAGACAGAGGTAAAGTGATGAAATGAATGAACAGTTTATCTAAATGCATTATCTAAATATGAATGTTTGCTAATTAATTCCAGTTATTTTTATCTTAAAGGGGCGGTGAAATGCTGTTTCCTGCATACTGAGCTCCACTGTTAAAGACTTGGATTCCCATCCTAAACATAGACAAAGTTTCAAAAACTAATGTTGGACGTTTGATGGAGTATTTCTGTGTCAAAAATACTCCTTCCGGTTTCTCACAAGTTTCGGAGAGTTTTTTTCGAGTATGGGTCGGCTTGACGTTAATAGAGCGGAAGGTCCTTGTATGGGCCGTACGGGCTCTTCTCCCGGTAGGGTGCGCGCGCGTGACTAGAGCGAGAGAGGAAACGCACGCCCATAAACACTCTCAGCTCCAGATCCAGTCGTTGTTATAGTCCGCGCCGCGCTCCCCTTTATTCCTATGGGTGACGTCGAGCGACTTCAACGCGTCCGCACAGCATTCTGGGAAGGCAGCGCTGCATTTGAACCGATTTGAACGCAGAAATGCTTCAGTCGCATCGCAAAGTGGATCTCCACACTCCAAGAAGTGTGTTTTTGACGGAGCGGTCCCAGCGATAAAGGTTCGGTCCTGCTTTGGAAGCAGCCGGTGAGTTAAACTGCTTCAGATGTCTGTGCTGTCGGCTATCGTCGCGTGAGTAAACATCAGTAAACGACACGATCGTGTATAACGTTAGTTAATTTATCAATGGAGCAGCAATCTATGGTGTGTGTTTAAATACATTTGTTTAGCTGACCACTACAGGTGTCAGTTTGATTATTGTAAAACCACCCAAACATAAACCTAGCGTTCTCACAAAGCGTGCTTCTTCAATCAAATGCGCTAACGCCATTGTTTTTCTTATACACTAGTCTGATGTGCAAAACCGTTTCGCTTGCTACTGCTAAGGTTTAGTCGCATACAATAGTCCATAAACCGAATCATGTCCTCATAAACTGCGAGTAAACACACACAAATGTTGACAGGCCACTAAATACAGTCCATACCACAGAGACGGACGTCCTGCTGCTGCTGTTTCTCCTGTTCAGTTTATTTCAGCCTCTGAATGATTTTGGATCATTATCTGTATTAGCTGAGATCGATAGCGATGGGCTTCTCCACGCTTGAGGACGTCACCGCTTTGCGCGCTCGTCATTCTTTAGCTCCGCCCACTCGATACGCCTCCAGGCGCTCGGTTTTTTCCGGAAAGACTCGGTACAGCCCATATTTCTTTTATAAATATAATAAAACTAAAGACTTTTCGGAGATATGAAGGATGCAATACTACTCTATAGGTACTCAAGATTGACATGAGATTGACTGAAACTGAGTGTTTCACCCCCCCTTTAAACTTTATGTTAGCAGCTGTTCTGGGGGATCACGTCAATTGTTTATAAACATATGTCATTTTTTTTAATAGCCTATAATGTTTTTACTCAGTTGTGCAGTTGTAAGGGCATATATGGCGTTTGTAAAATTTATTTTCTGAAATTAGTAATAATATTTATATACAGGTTCATCTAAAATAGCTAAAAAATAAAATGCACACTAAATATAAAAATTTCTTTAAAAGTTTAATTCAGGGTGAAAACATGAGCATGCATAGTTTAGCTGAGGATATACGTATACACACATTTTTGTATATGTGTGTGTGTGTCCTTGTTTATATTACATTGTGGGGACCAAATGTCCCCATAAGGATAGTAACAGCTGATAGTAGGCCTAGTCACTTTTCAACCGGCTCATTGAAAAGTGAGCCGGTCCCCACTTTTCAAAATGCTTATAAATCATACAGGATACGTTTTTTTGAGAAAGTTAAAATGCAGAATGTTCCTGTGATGGGCAGGTTTAGGGACAGTGTGTGATGGGTAGATTTAGGTTTAGGGGCAGGGGCAGTGTGTGTGTTGATGGGTAGGTTTAGGGACAGTGTGTGTGTTGATGGGTAGGTTTAGGGACAGTGTAGGGGATAGAAAATACAGTTTGTACGGTATAAAAACCATCACGTCTATGGAGAGTCCCCACAAAGATAGTGAACCAGACGTGTGTGTGTGTGTGTGTGTGTGTGTGTGTGTGTGTGTGTGTGTGTGTGTGTGTGTGTTTACTTTTATTTTAAAAATTATAAAAACACAATTAACATATAAAAACCTTGATACAGGGGGCACCAAGTAAAATCTTGCCTAGGGCAGCAAATTGGTCAGGGCCGGACCTGCACACACACACAGAAACGTGAACAATTTGTGACACACATTTTTTCTACAACACAGCTGGTCACTTTCAGAAGTTGTAGTGATGATTTATTTTCTTAGAAAGAATGTGAAACACAAATGGTTTCATTTTCAGTTTTTAAAAAAAAAATTAACCCTTGTGCATCCTACCAATTCATAACCCTTTCGTTACCCTCGTGGCTGAAAACAGCCATTAAATTTAAAGGTGCACTATGTAGTATTTTTGCAGTAAAATGTCCAAAAACCACTAGGCCGGTGTTATATATTTTGTTCAGTTGAGTACTTACAATATCCCAGATGTTTCCAACTATTTGTAAATTGTGAGAAAATTGCTATTTTAACTGAGGACCGGGACGTGTGAGCATAGCGTCTGAGGGAGTCGCCTGTCAATCGCGTCATATCTGCGCTACCCTCGGTTTCGGCTTTTATTTGGCAGGAGCGCTTTACTCTTAGCAGTGTGAACAAGTGAACGCACGGAGTAACGTCATAACATCGTTTTAAACACACTTAAATGTATCTAATATGATAAACAGAGCTGCTTTACCTTATAATCATAACCAGGAGAGCGGATCAGTGCAGGCGCCCGGCGACTGTGTCCCGTCCCATCATACTAAAAGTCCCGGTATTCGCGAGCCGCGTGTGTGTAACAATGGCTCCAGCGGCCGTGCTCAGCTCCACAACACTCGGTCCTGCTCTGCTTTACACTACAGTAGCGTTAATAACCGCATCCATCAACGTGATTTCTGCCCGAGTCCTATTGTCCACCGGCTGTGAGGTGAAGACCACCTGTCCCAAGATGCTGCGCTCACACCTGGCGTCATCAAACTACGCCTTTGTTTAGAATAGGCGCCCTCCAGTGGACGGAAAGTTGCATAGTGCACCTTTAACCTGCTGTAAAAATGTATCAGATAAATATTTTTTTCACATTTTTTTTGCATAAATCTTTTAATCGTCCTCAGCCCTGATTAAAACTACTAAATGTTTTTTTTTTTAATCTTTTTTTTTCATAAATGCTGTCACTGATTTGGAGAAAAAACACAAAATGACTGATTTTCAATATAAAATGTAATTGTGGACTGGATTTTTTAAAAACCTTTTATCACAGTCTCGGAAATGTCAAAGATTAGAAAAAACATTGGCTTTGATGCATTGTTAGTTTAAACATTATACACAAAATGGTTTTATTCTCAGTTTTTAAATAATTTTTATTTAATCATATCGCATATTGCATTATTTAACAAGATATCGCATTTTTCTTCAATATCACACAGCCCTAATTGATTGGTTTGGTTTTGTCAACTCGAAACTAATCCTGCAACCCTGAGTTTGTTAATCTATATCATGGCACAGGCCCCAGATGTCTGAAGCCAAAAGTAAGAGGCTGAGGAAGAGGAAGTCGTTCCTGAATCTGCAGAGCTTCTCGCTGCTATAGCGAAGGATTTCAGGCTTTCTTTGAGCATGACTCTCTCGGGGAAGCTGTATGTTGTGACCCCTTTTAAAGTGTTTCTCTTGTCGGATGAATCCGCTGATGGTTTGGCTCCAGGGGTCTGATCCGTTCTCCTGCCGGCTCGTGGAACAGATGCTCCTGCCAAAAAAAATGTGAGCATTTTCCCCGCTGTGGGCCACGGAGATCCTCTGGAAGATAACAGGCGTGCGGGTGCCGTGTTGATGCGTGTCTGCTGGTGCGGATGTGGACAAAAACACACAGATTTCCCGCGGTTGTCTTTATTTTAGGGATTATGCACCGATATGAACATTTTAGCTAATCTGATATCTTGGCTGATGAATCTAAATCCAAATGTGTATATTAGGGATGCAACAATACAGTTAGTCCACGCTTCAATACATACCTCGGTTTTTAAAGTTCGGTTCATTTTTTTTTTTTGCCGTTCTATTCTTGGGCGACAGAAACAGAAAAAGGTTAAGGAATTTTTTTTATGCAATACTCTTTCTTTATTTTACTTAATAGACTTGAAAACCCTTACTTAAACTTAAATCTTTACTTAAAAAACCCTTTCACATCCCCAGTGTATTGTATAATATAAAATAAATCTATATAAAGATTTACAGTGGCAGCTCAGAGATGTACAGTAGGATTTCAGTTTTTGAATTATTGAAAATTAATGCACACACAAGGTGTAACACGAATGGAATATATTTAACACTGTTTTTGACTGCACGTCCTGTTTAGACCTATTTGGATATGTACAGTATATTAGAGCTTTCAGAATAAGTGTAGGTCTTCCAGATGATTTCATTAATAACTCATTCTCTGTTGATTTCTGTGAACTGGGAGATCTTTTCAGAAGTGTTTTAGCAGCGGCGTATGAATGGCGGTGTGTGTGAGGGCATGTTTTTGTGACAAATGAGGACACAAATATGTATAATGCCATGGGTATGACACAGGTATTACAGGAGAGGGTGAAATATGAGGACATTACCCATGGCCCCACTTTTCAAAATGGTTAGAATAGAGTAAAAATGCAGAATGTTTCCTGTGATGGGTAGGTTTAGGGGCTGTGTGTGTGTGTGTGTGTGTGTGTGTGTGTGTGTGTGTGTGTGTGTGTGTGTGTGTGTGAGAGAGAGAGAGAGAGACTGTGTGTGTGATGGGTAGGTTTAGGGGCAGTGTTTGTGTGTGTGTGTGTGTGTGTGTGTGTGTGTGTGTGTGTGTGTGTGTGTGTGTGTGTGAGAGAGAGAGAGAGAGACTGTGTGTGTGATGGGTAGGTTCAGGGGCAGGGTGTGTGTGTGTGTGTGTGTGTGTGTGTGTGTGTGTGTGTGTGTGTGTGTGTGTGTGTGTGTGTGTGTGTGTGTGTGTGTGTGTGTGTGTGTGTGTGTGTGTGTGTGTGTGTGTGTGAGAGGTGTTATTCTACTTAAAGAAATCAATTTCACTGCAGCTGGTACCTTCCTCCTGGTGTCTTTATGGCCTGTTTGCAGTTCTCCATTGATCTCGTTCTTGCTTCAGGCTCAGAGGAGCGAGTGATGAATGGCTGGAGGTGTCGGAAAGATCTGGAATTAGAGAGAGAGAGAGAGAGAGAGAGGAAGACTTTTCCTTCCCATTATGCTCTAATGCATCATCTCTACACACACTGATAGATGCAGGAATGATTGTGAGAGGAGGCGTTGTTGTAAGCGGTGACATTCAGATAGAAAACTGGAAAATGCTTCGGCAGCTGTTTCATATGGGATGGCGATCACTGTGTGCTACTAACCAGCCATGACGCAACACTGTGTGTATTTAGGCACAAAAATAATGACATTTAAAGGGGACATATAATGCCTCTTTTCATAAGATGTAATATAAATATATGGTGCCCTCAGATTGTGGCTGTGAAATTTCAGCTTAAAATACACCACAGAAAATGTATTATAGCTTGTCAAGTTTGTCCTCTATTTGAGTGTGGGCAAAAATGTGCCGGTTTTGCATGTGTCCCTTTAAATGCAAATGAGCTGCTGCTCCTTTGTGGGTCCTATTGAGTCCTTTACATGAGCTTCGGATACATCAACAACAAAACATTTACACATGAATATCTAGTTGTGGAGGGCAGACTTGTATGTTTGAAGAGGTTGCAACTTTTGCAATGTTACGTTGATTCAACTGATCGACTAGCATGTGTTGTCATGTTAAACTGTACAATGCATAATAAATATGCATTGAATTACGCAGACAGTGAACGTTTTCTGGTTAAAACTAAGGACATATCGCTAGTCTCTGTGAATACAGTCAGATACTATAACTTTAGCCATATTAGCTGTACAGCATTCTAGAAAGCTCATTCAGGAAGGAAATTTGCAATCATTCACAAAATATGACGTGCCGTCCTTATTTGTTTTAAATAAGAAGTTAGTGCACGAAGCGTTGGTATTGACCCGTCCTTCAGAAACAACTTTTTACACAAAATCCATCTCTCAATCTCGGATGCTAGGAGTCTTTGGAGGCTCGTATGTACGTTGGTGTATTCACCAACAGAACATTTGTAATGTTTTTTGGCGCAGATATTGTAATACTCCAGCGCTGATGCAGTAAGTAAACAGAAATGGCGTCTCTGTGCTTCGCACTCAGGGGTGTGTCTATGCTAAAAGGGTTAGTCATGGGCGGGGCTTCCCTACTCTTATGTAGGAGTAGCGGGAAATATGACAGCGCATTATAGGAGATTGATGATGATTGATTGGGATAATAAAAAGTATTTTTACCATTATAGGCTGTTGTTTACACACACCGTGGACACATCTGTGTTCAAAAGGAAATTGTGCATAATTGGCTCCCTTTAAGATATTTTATTTATTTATTACACGGCTCTGTGAAGTCCTTGATTCTGATTGGTCAATCGCGCATTCCAGCGGTATGTTATTCCCAGATAACACACACCGCTCATCCGGGTACTGCGAGTTATCTTGACCGGTTCTACTTCTGTGCTTAACGCTGGCGCCATCTTGTGGCTTAAACAGCCGTGGGTTACAATGGAAGACTTCAAGGCGGGTTTCCTTTATAAAGTTTTAAATATGGATATTTTTCTGACACAAACGCATCGATTGGAATCAGAAGGCTCTATTAACCCATCGGAGTCGTGTGGAGCGCGTTATTTGACGGACAGCTGCATTTAATGGACTTCAGAAACAGCTCCAACTACTGCTGGGATTAACGTTAGCCTGGACTTTTTAAATATAACTCTGATTGTATTTGTCTGACAGAAGAATGTCATAAACACCTATAATGACTTGAGGGTGAGTAAATCATAGGCTTGGGTTCATTTTTGGGTGAACTAACCCTTTCAGCATTCATTCTCAACATTTAGCAGCGATAGATAAAGGCTTAAAGCAGTTTGGAACTGTTTCTCTTCGCGGAAGCTTTACATTAGAGCTAATAAAATATTTAATCTCAAGACAATATTTAGTGTCTAATAATTATTTATTTGAGACTAGTAGCCGTGTAATAAGCGGGATAATGTACACCCAGCCGGTTGTTATCGCAGAATAAACCCCTCCAGAGTGATTCTCCGCTTCGCCTCGGGGTCCTGATCATTCTGGAGGGGTTTATTCTGCGATAACAACCGGCTGGGTGGACATTAGCCCTTACTTATTTATTTATGGAATTTTGCACAAACAGGGGTCTTGTCTCGTCCTGAAAGAGTTTATTTTGTGATAATGATCATCTGCCTGCACTCTAAAAAATGCAGGGTTAAAAACAACCCAAGTTGGGTTGAAAATGGACTAACCCAGCAATTGGGTTGTTTTAACCCAACGGTTGGGTTAAATGTTGCTTAAGACAACCCAATTGCTGGGTTAGTCCATTTTCAACCCAACTTGGGTTGTTTTTAGTCCAGTATTTTTTAGAGTGTGTGCATTATCTGCTTACTTTCTGACTAATAACTAACTAATGTGCTTGAGATGCATGAAGTGCAGCAGTCTGAGATGGGCACATATGATTAGAGCATTAGTCAGAGAAACAGTGTGAGATCTGAATAGATCAGCAGTGATCTGTGAGGGTCAGCAGGGGGTCAGACTGCAAACGCCGACACACACACACACACACACACACACACACACACACACGCACACACACACACACACACACACACACATGTCTCCTAGAAACTCTAAAAATAACAGCCTCCAGAGAGAGAGAGACAGACACCGGCTCACATCCAGCGTGTTCTCCTGCTGGAAAATCACTCTCGCTGAGAGGAATTTAGCCGTGATTTTCATCTGACGGACGGGCTGTTTGTTTGGACGTGTGTGAACTGATCCGCTCAGTTTTCTCTCCTCTGTCCGTTTATGGCTACGATCTGCTGCCTCACTGTACATTAGATTAATAAATCACCCACTGCAATGTTTCATATTTTGCATGATGTTGACATAGGCAACATTCAAAGGTTTTCTCGACTCAACCCCCATAATGCATTGCAAAAAAGTCCATCAACGATTGTGGACGTGCCATTAATTCTTCATATATTTTATTCATTCAATACCAAAAAAATAATTTAATCAACGTTTGTGTGTTCAGGCTCATTATGAAAGCGAAACATTCTCCTGATTTGAGCAATGATCATCTCATTAATATTCAGTTTGGCAGTATGAATATTCAGAAATCAGTTGTGCTGATATCAAGTAAAAATATATATGTATACAAGTATTATACAATTATACATACAAGAATATGTTCTGTATTATAGTGTACGAATGGTAAATGTTCATTATGACATATGAATATGGTAATCTCTCATTATGAAGATATATGAAATGAATGTGGTAATCTTTCAGTATGATGGAGTATGACTGGTAATTCATTATGATATTATATGAATATGGTAATCACTCATTATGATATTATATGAATATGGTAATCATTCATTATGATAGAATATGAATATGGTAATCACTCATTATGATATTATATGAATATGGTAATCATTCATTATGGAGGTATATGAATATGATAATCGCTCACTATGAATATATATGAATATGGTAATCGCTCAATATGGAGGTATATTAAAATGTAATCGCTGATTATGATAGTATATGAATATGTTAATCACTCATTGTGATAGTATATGAATATGATAATCGCTCATGATAATGATTATGGTAATCACTCAATATGGAGGTATATTAAAATGTAATCGCTGATTATGATAGTATATGAATATGTTAATCTTTCATTATATTAATATGTTAATCACTCATTATGATAGTATATGAATATGGTAATCATTCATTATGATAGTATATGAATATGGTAATCATTCATTATGATAGTATATGCATATGGTAATCATTCATTGTGATAGTATATGAATATGGTAATCATTCATTATGATAGTATATGAATATGGTAATCATTCATTGTGATAGTATATGAATATGGTAATCATTCATTATGATAGTATATGAATATGGTAATTGTTCATTATGATAGTATATGAATATGATAATCATTCATTGAGATAGTATATGAATATGGTAATCATTCATTGTGATAGTATATGAATATATGATAATCATTCATTGTGATAGTATATGAATATGGTAATCGTTCATTATGATAGTATATGAATATGATAATCATTCATTGTGATAGTATATGAATATGGTTATCATTCATTATGATAGTATATGAATATGGTAATCGTTCATTATGATAGTATATGAATATGGTAATTGTTCATTATGATAGTATATGAATATGGTAATCATTCATTGTGATAGTATATGAATATATGATAATCATTCATTATGATAGTATATGAATATGGTAATCGTTCATTATGATAGTATATGAATATGATAATCATTCATTGTGATAGTATATGAATATATGATAATCATTCATTGTGATAGTATATGAATATGGTAATCGTTCATTATGATAGTATATGAATATGGTAATCATTCATTGTGATAGTATATGAATATGGTAATCATTCATTATGATAGTATATGAATATGGTAATTGTTCATTATGATAGTATATGAATATGATAATCATTCATTGAGATAGTATATGAATATGATAATCATTCATTGTGATAGTATATGAATATGGTAATTGTTCATTATGATAGTATATGAATATGATAATCATTCATTGTGATAGTATATGAATATGGTAATCGTTCATTATGATAGTATATGAATATGGTAATTGTTCATTATGATAGTATATGAATATGGTAATCGTTCATTATGATAGTATATGAATATGGTTATCATTCATTATGATAGTATATGAATATATGATAATCATTCATTGTGATAGTATATGAATATGGTAATCGTTCATTATGATAGTATATGAATATGGTAATTGTTCATTATGATAGTATATGAATATGGTAATCGTTCATTATGATAGTATATGAATATGGTTATCATTCATTGTGATAGTATATGAATATGGTAATCGTTCATTATGATAGTATATGAATATGATAATCATTCATTGTGATAGAGTATGAATATATGATAATCATTCATTGTGATTACCATATTCATTATGATAGTATATGATATGGTAATCGTTCATTATGATAGTATATGAATATGGTAATCATTCATTATGATAGTATATGAATATGGTTATCATTCATTGTGATAGTATATGAATATGGTAATCGTTCATTGTGATAGTATATGAATATGGTAATCGTTCATTATGATAGTATATGATATGGTAATCGTTCATTATGATAGTATATGAATATGGTAATCGTTCATTATGATAGTAAATGAATATGGTAATCGTTCATTATGATAGTATATGAATATGGTAATCGTTCATTATGATAGTATATGAATATGGTAATCGTTCATTATGATAGTATATGAATATGGTAATCGTTCATTATGATAGTATATGAATATGGTAATCGTTCATTATGATAGTATATGAATATGGTAATCGTTCATTATGATAGTATATGAATATGGTAATCGTTCATTATGATAGTATATGAATATGGTAATCGTTCATTATGATAGTATATGAATATGGTAATCGTTCATTATGATAGTATATGAATATGGTAATCGTTCATTATGATAGTATATGAATATGGCAATCGTTCATTATGATAGTATATGAATATGGCAATCGTTCATTATGATAGTATATGAATATGGCAATCGTTCATTATGATAGTATATGAATATGGCAATCGTTCATTATGATAGTATATGAATATGGCAATCGTTCATTATGATAGTATATGAATATGGTAATCATTCATTATGATAGTATATGAATATGGCAATCGTTCATTATGATAGTATATGAATATGGCAATCGTTCATTATGATAGTATATGAATATGGCAATCGTTCATTATGATAGTATATGAATATGGCAATCGTTCATTATGATAGTATATGAATATGGTAATTGTTCATTATGATAGTATATGAATATGATAATCATTCATTGTGATAGTATATGAATATATGATAATCATTCATTGTGATAGTATATGAATATGGTAATCGTTCATTATGATAGTATATGAATATGGTAATTGTTCATTATGATAGTATATGAATATGGTAATTGTTCATTATGATAGTATATGAATATGGTAATCGTTCATTATGATAGTATATGAATATGGTTATCATTCATTGTGATAGTATATGAATATATGATAATCATTCATTGTGATAGTATATGAATATGGTAATCGTTCATTATGATAGTATATGAATATGGTTATCATTCATTGTGATAGTATATGAATATGGTTATCATTCATTGTGATAGTATATGAATATGGTAATCGTTCATTGTGATAGTATATGAATATGGTAATCGTTCATTATGATAGTATATGATATGGTAATCGTTCATTATGATAGTATATGAATATGGTAATCATTCATTATGATAGTATATGAAT
>NC_090192.1:40040005-40050005 GCF_024679245.1 Pseudorasbora parva | reverse complement strand
TGTATGAATATGGTAATCATTCAGTATGGAGTTTGAATATGGTAATCATACAGTATGGTGTATGAATATGGTAATCATTCAGTATGGAGTATGAATATGGTAATCATTCAGTATGGAGTATGAATATGGTAATCATACAGTATGGTGTATGAATATGGTAATCATACAGTATGGTGTATGAATATGGTAATCATTCAGTATGGAGTATGAATATGGTAATCATTCAGTATGGTGTATGAATATGGTAATCATTCAGTATGGAGTATGAATATGGTAATCATTCAGTATGGAGTATGAATATGGTAATCATTCAGTATGGCGAATGAATATGGTAATCATACAGTATGGAGTATGAATATGGTAATCATTCAGTATGGAGTATGAATATGGTAATCATTCAGTATGGAGTATGAATATGGTAACCGTACAGTATGGTGAATGAATATGGTAATCATTCAGTATGGTGTATGAATATGGTAATCATTCAGTATGGTGTATGAATATGGTAATCATTCAGTATGGTGTATGAATATGGTAATCATACAGTATGGAGTATGAATATGGTAATCATTCAGTATGGAGTATGAATATGGTAATCATTCAGTATGGTGTATGAATATGGTAATCATTCAGTATGGAGTATGAATATGGTAATCATTCAGTATGGAGTATGAATATGGTAATCATTCAGTATGGAGTATGAATATGGTAATCATTCAGTATGGAGTATGAATATGGTAATCATTCAGTATGGAGTATGAATATGGTAATCATACAGTATGGTGTATGAATATGGTAATCATTCAGTATGGTGTATGAATATGGTAATCATTCAGTATGGAGTATGAATATGGTAATCATTCAGTATGGAGTATGAATATGGTAATCATTCAGTATGGAGTATGAATATGGTAATCATTCAGTATGGTGTATGAATATGGTAATCATTCAGTATGGTGTATGAATATGGTAATCATTCAGTATGGAGTATGAATATGGTAACCGTACAGTATGGTGAATGAATATGGTAATCATTCAGTATGGTGTATGAATATGGTAACCGTACAGTATGGTGTATGAATATGGTAATCATTCAGTATGGAGTTTGAATATGGTAATCATACAGTATGGTGTATGAATATGGTAATCATTCAGTATGGAGTATGAATATGGTAATCATTCAGTATGGAGTATGAATATGGTAATCATACAGTATGGTGTATGAATATGGTAATCATACAGTATGGTGTATGAATATGGTAATCATTCAGTATGGAGTATGAATATGGTAATCATTCAGTATGGTGTATGAATATGGTAATCATTCAGTATGGAGTATGAATATGGTAATCATTCAGTATGGAGTATGAATATGGTAATCATTCAGTATGGCGAATGAATATGGTAATCATACAGTATGGTGTATGAATATGGTAATCATTCAGTATGGAGTATGAATATGGTAACCGTACAGTATGGTGAATGAATATGGTAATCATTCAGTATGGTGTATGAATATGGTAATCATTCAGTATGGTGTATGAATATGGTAATCATTCAGTATGGTGTATGAATATGGTAATCATACAGTATGGAGTATGAATATGGTAATCATTCAGTATGGAGTATGAATATGGTAATCATTCAGTATGGTGTATGAATATGGTAATCATTCAGTATGGAGTATGAATATGGTAATCATTCAGTATGGAGTATGAATATGGTAATCATTCAGTATGGAGTATGAATATGGTAATCATTCAGTATGGAGTATGAATATGGTAATCATTCAGTATGGAGTATGAATATGGTAATCATACAGTATGGTGTATGAATATGGTAATCATTCAGTATGGTGTATGAATATGGTAATCATTCAGTATGGAGTATGAATATGGTAATCATTCAGTATGGAGTATGAATATGGTAATCATTCAGTATGGAGTATGAATATGGTAATCATTCAGTATGGTGTATGAATATGGTAATCATTCAGTATGGTGTATGAATATGGTAATCATTCAGTATGGAGTATGAATATGGTAACCGTACAGTATGGTGAATGAATATGGTAATCATTCAGTATGGTGTATGAATATGGTAATCATTCAGTATGGTGTATGAATATGGTAATCATTCAGTATGGTGTATGAATATGGTAATCATACAGTATGGAGTATGAATATGGTAATCATTCAGTATGGAGTATGAATATGGTAATCATTCAGTATGGTGTATGAATATGGTAATCATTCAGTATGGAGTATGAATATGGTAATCATTCAGTATGGAGTATGAATATGGTAATCATTCAGTATGGAGTATGAATTGGTAATCATTCAGTATGGAGTATGAATATGGTAATCATTCAGTATGGAGTATGAATATGGTAATCATACAGTATGGAGTATGAATATGGTAATCATTCAGTATGGTGTATGAATATGGTAATCATTCAGTATGGTGTATGAATATGGTAATCATTCGGTATGGTGTATGAATATGGTAATCATTCAGTATGGAGTATGAATATGGTAATCATTCAGTATGGAGTATGAATATGGTAATCATTCAGTATGGAGTATGAATATGGTAATCATACAGTATGGAGTATGAATATGGTAATCATTCAGTATGGTGTATGAATATGGTAATCATTCAGTATGGTGTATGAATATGGTAATCATTCGGTATGGTGTATGAATATGGTAATCATTCAGTATGGTGTATGAATATGGTAATCATTCGGTATGAATATGGTAATTATTCATTATGATAGTATATGAATATGGTAATCGTTCAGTATGATGGGGTCTGAATATGGTCATTTTTTGTATTCAATTTGTAACATTGTTTTTTATTCATTTTATGCTGATTTATTTTTAAGTTCTGCAGAAATGCATCTATACAGGTTTATTTGCCAGCCATTTTTACTTTAATTTTGTCTTTTATACTTTAAGCTGATTTTCTGTTTCAGTTTCTAGGCTCAGTGATGATTTTCTTCCTCATTCCTGACGTCTGTATTAAAGTGATGATTGTAATCCTCTTAATCCAGCATGTGTGTCACTCAGGAGACGTCTGGAGGTTTAGCTTGTGTCTGACGCTTCGTCTTTCACTCAGTGATGCAACACAAACGAGACTCGCGTGATTGAGAAGGGTTACTGACGTTCACACTAAACAACAGGAAACACTCCCTCTGCTTCTCGACATGTTTCCCATCGTCCTTCAGTCCTGCCAGGGATGTTTACGTGTGTGTGTGTGTGTGTGTGTGTGTGTGTGTGATGTGGCCTGTCTCAGCACATCATCTGCTAGTTACGCAAGTGTTCCAGCCGCTGCGGCCCACAGTCTGACACCGCTGAAGTACACAAGAGATCCTGTCTGTGTGCCAAACTGTCTGCATATACTGTTCATTTACACTATAAATATCACTCTCCATCTGACAAATGATGAAAACGGGATATCATGTGATCATGGAATCGGCTCTCATATTCTGACCTGATTTCATTATTTCACAGAAATTATAAACACAGATTATAAACACAGAAATACACACACACACACACACACACACACACACACGTCTATCTGAATGTTGAATAGCCAAAAAATGTATGTACTTCATTCTGGGAATAATGAAGAAAAGATGCAAACTAAAGTATGACTAGATAGATAGATAGATAGATAGATAGATAGATAGATAGATAGATAGATAGATAGATAGATAGATAGATAGATAGATAGATAGATAGATAGATAGATAGATAGATATTTTTTATTTTTTATATATATATATATATATATATATATATATATATATATATATATATATATATATATATATATATATATATATATATATATAATTTTTTTACTTTTTATTCTTTTTTGTTATTTTTCCCTGATTTTTACCTATTTGAGATTCTTTGGAATGAATAGTACGTTATAAATAAAATCTATTATTATTATTATTATTAGTTATTTGCGTGTCTGATCACTTCATCTGGCACGGTTGTGTGTTTTACAGGGACTGAGTGTTGATGGCCGTCCGGTAGGGACAGAGAGACGGTCCTGCAGGATGAATTCATTCCCGTCCATGGACAGACACATCCAGCAAACCAACGACCGGCTCCACTGCATCAAACAGGTGATGGGACCTTTTACAAAGTCTTGATTTTGTAGGTTTTCCTGCTTGAATGTTGATTATTTCCTCATATTCTCCATTGTTGCGGCTCCTCTCTTCCCAGTCTGTCAGTAACTCTGTTTAGTTCCTGCCTCTGTGAAGTCCCGCCTTCTGAAAAGCACACTGTGCTCTGATTGGTCGGCTTGTTGTGATTGGTGTTTGGGAAATGTCCTGCTCCTTACCATAACCGCCAGATTCAACCATAGACTGTAAAAAAATATTGACGTAGTGTCCGTGACGTCACCCATAGGATTGTGAAGAGCAGTTTTGAAGTGTAAAGTAGAGACGAGCTGGGCGTCGCCTTCAGCACGTCATCGCACGTCACTCCCGGATAACAGAAAATGGGCAAAGAGGCGGGACGTGGGCGGAGCTTAGGTGACGCGATGTCTAACAGACACAGGCTAAATCAACCTGTCACTCAAAGTAACCACCCCCTTAATTATGCAGAACTCTAATGCTTTATATAATGTAAACGAATGAGATATAAAAAAATTCACCCCCTCACAGTCATCATGAAGTGCAAAATTGGCCATATAGGCCAAAACAACAATTTGTACCAGGCTGTAAACATGTTTTTTTCAGCTGTAAAGATTATTAAAAATTTTCATTGTAATTGGAAATTTTAACAATTTTAACACAGTTTAATCACTTCCGTATTGGCTTCAACAGGAACTGTTGCCGAGAGAGAGGTTGCCGCTTGGCAGTGTTGCCAAGTCCGCGGTTTTCCCGCGAATTGGGCTACACTGTTGCCACGGGCTTTTTTTCATGTCCGCGGGTTAAAGTGACCCCAATTATGTGATATTTAGCCCCAGAAATGCTCATTTTAGCAAAGAACCCTGCCAAAAAACAGGGGGTTTTTTTTGCCAATGTTACCAAACATTTTTTACCAGGGAATCCCCCCAAAAGCAATTGGGTGGGTTGTGTTGTGAAAACCTGGCAACGCTGCTGCTTGGTTTCAACCCTACTAATGAACTCAACCAGGCCCCGCCCCTTTTTTCTGCATATCAATTCTTTAAAAAAGGGATATTGTGACGTGTTTGTTTCCGGATGAAGCTCAAGACGACGATGGAGCGTTTCAGGGAGTTCAGAAACACTGACACGGATAGAGAGAAGAACTCAGAGCACTTTTTTTATGCTCAAATGTGGAAAAAAAGCATAACCCTTTGAGGACCTCGTCTCATCTCATGTCAGAGTTTCTTCAGCACAGCCGTGAGATGTCAAAATGTCATTATTGAGAGGATGTCAGTCGTTCAGGAGTCTGCATTTACAGTGTTTAATCGGTTTATAAGTCATACTGAATCCTGTGACGCCCCCTGCAGGACAACTGGATTTCACACAATTATTACACTTCATTAGGGGCTTATTCTCTCAGGAACAATATGCAGAATTTTTGTACACTCTTAGAAGAAAAGGTTCTATCAGCGCTAAGTATTTGGAGCCCCTAAAAGGTTCTTTATATAACCCCTTTTAAGTGCCAAAAGAGTTCTTTATTGTCATTATAGAACCTTTTCAACATAAAAGGTTCCTTGGAGGATACTCAAAAGGGTTACGTATCCGCTTGTTAAGGCTGACGTCACGCGGCAGCGCTTCCGGGTCCAAACGCTCTATCTTATACCACTAGAAAAACTACAAACGGTGCTAATATACACACACAATGTGGTGTAATACTACAAAAAAGTTATAATCATAACCTTTTTCTCCTTACCAAAATTCCAGATGGCCATACAGTGATTCATCTTTTATAAATCGTTAAAATATTAATGTTTTTTTTTTGTTGCTTTATTGTCAACAAAAAGCATGTACAAAGTTCCATATCATTGTATAACAAGACACATTTCACATGCCTCAACATAAAAGAACAAAAGACATAATATAAAACAAAATAAAAAAGAGAGGGTACATAATCATTACTTCACATATTATACAAATCATTGCATTTGTATTATAATTCAGTGTTAAGATTGAGAATATATTCTGCATGTAAGCACCACTAAATACTTTCACTTTCTGTGAAAATGTTCATATTAAACTCTGTTATTCCCTTAACTAAGACGAGTTTATACATCCCTCTCTCGTCTCAGTGTGTGCTCTTAATCTCTCTGATGCGCGGTGACGATCTGATAGCATTATCTTAGCCCACTAAGCCCAGTTCATTCACTATGGTACCAAACAGAGATCAAGTTAGAAGCGACCAAACACCTCCACGTGTTCCCTATTTAAATACAGTTACACCAATAGCTGAACGATCAAGTATAGTGACATAAAATAAAACGTGGCGCTTTTCTAAGCGGATTAAAAAGGAGAACTATAATGTGTGGCGGAATAGCACTTCTGAGAGTACTTCGGCTCGGCGCAGTAAAAAGTCACATCTCCTCATCCCTCTCTCATTTCCGTCAATAGGAGGAGATCTGAGGGAGGATTTTTCATGTGTGACTTCTAACTTGATCTCTGTTTGGTACCTTAATGAATGAACTGGGCTTAGTGGGCTAAGCTAAATGCTATCAGAAGTGCACGCACTGACACGCAAGAGGTGTGTATCAACTCGTCTTAGATAAGGGAATAACATAGTTTAATATGAAAAAGCAGTGAAGTATCCCTTTAAAAAGGGTTATATATAGAACCTTTTCTTCTAAGAGTGTATATTAGTGATGAATATTTCACACATTAACATCCCACATAAACCGAGTAATAACTAAATACATTCTTATATGAACTTGTGTGATTTTTCTTTTATCAGCACCTGCAAAATCCCGCAAACTTCCAGACGGCGGCGTCGGAGCTGTTGGACTGGTGCGGAGACCCACGAGCCTTTCAGCGGCCCTTCGAGCAAAGCCTGATGGGATGCCTGACGGTGAGGTCCTCAATCTGAGTTCAGCTCAATTACAGGACAACTCCGGTGAAAAATGACCCTAGGGGTAATTAACAGATGGTTAGCGAGTAGATCGTTCTCTGGGATGATTTTTCATGAATGTAAAGAGTTTTATCTCTAAAAACAGATTAGCTTATAACGCTTGTCTATGGGGCACAGGGTAAGTCAAATTAAATGGCTAGTTAATACCACTAACAAGACTCAAAATAGCCTCACACTAACACGGCAGCATAATGAGGGTCCCTACATGCAAACCGAAGCATTGAGAACTTTGTAAGAGTACAAACAGTTTAATAAGAAGATACTTTATAAAGACAGTGCATTACGCGTTTACAGACGGCAGCCATCTTGACCCCGTCTCGATGAGTCGAGCCACGGACGCTTGTCTGGAAACAATGGACCATATGAGACAGAGCGACACGCGTCATAATCTGAAAGCCACGCCCACCGGGGGGAAAACAAACCAACCGTCTCCATTGACTTTCTATTGCGGGAAGCGGCCTCCTTGTCATTTCGGACTTATTACAAAAAAAAAGAACAATGTCTAAAAGCTGATATGTGACGAGGTGTACAGAAAACAAGCTCAAATACCCAGAAGTGTTTATAAGCTGCTGACCCAAAAAACGAGCGTTTAAAGGTGCACTATGCAGCTTTTGTCCACTGGAGGGCGCCTATGCAAAACAAATGCGTAGTTTGATGACGCAAAGTGTGAGCGCAGCATCTTGGGAGATGTGGTCTTCTCATCACAGCCGGTGAAAAATAGGACTCGGGCAGAAATCACGTTCATGCATGCAGTTATTAACGTTACTGTAGTCTAAAGCAGAGCAGGACCGAGTGTTGTGGACCTGAGCAAAGCTGCTGGAGCGATTGTTACACAAATACCCGCCTTGCGAATACCGGGACTTTTATTATGACGGGACGGGACTCATTTGCCGGGCGTCTGCACAGATCCGCTCTTCCGGTTATGATTTTGAGGTAATGGAGCTCTGTTTATCATATTAGATACATTTAAGTGTGTTTAAAACGATGTTATGACGTTACTCCGTGCGTTCACTTGTTCACACTGCTAAGAGTAAAGCGCTCCTGCCAAATAAAAGCCGAAACCGAGGGTAACGCAGATATGACGCAATTGACAGGCGACTCCCTCAGACGCTATGCTGCAACGTCCCTGTCCTTAGTTAAAATAGCAATTTTCTCACAATTTACAAATAGTTGGAAACATCTGGGATATTGTAGGTACTCAACTGAACAAAATGTATAACACCGGCCTAGTGGTTTTTGGATATTTTACTGCAAAAATACTACATAGTTCACCTTTAAGGAGACAAAAGTGAATACAGGCCCTTGAGACAGAGCGCGAGATGCGAGATTACAGAGAGAACTACGCCCACTGGAGGAGAAAGTCATCAGAGACAGGAAATATAACATATAAGACTGACATTTGGATATTTGACCAAATGTTTACTGCACACGTAGATACACTGAGACACACTGAGAGTCAGGATCCCAAAATTGACCTGCTAAAGCTTCACGTCTTATTGCCTGTGTCCACTTTTGTCTCCTTAAACACTCGTTTTTTGGGGTCGACAGCTTATAAAAACTTGTGTTTTAGCTTGTGTGCTGCACAACTTGTCACATATCAGCTTTTAGACATTGTTCTGTTGTTTGTTATAAGTAAAAAAAAAGACGACGCGACTGCTTCACGCAATACAAAGTCAATGGAGAGCGTTGGATTGTCTCCCCCCCGGTGTGGGCGTGGCCTAAATACGCTCTGTCTCCAAGTCACAGTTCATCATCACTTAGCACAGCACTCAGCACTGTATCTTCTTATTAAACTGTTTGTATACTTAAGTTCTCAACGCTTCGGTTTGCATGTAGGGACCCTCATTATGCTACTGTGTTAGTAGAATAAGAACTATTCTATTCTTCTCTCCTCTGTTCTGTTCTTTAATCTATCCCATTTAATTCTATTTTGCTATAATGTCTTTAAACTATTCCATTGTACTCTTCTTTGCCATTTTGCTTATTCAATTCTATTTTACTGTTCTATTCTGCACCGTTTATTCTGTTCATTTGATTCTGTTCTCTTCTGTTACAATCTATTCTACTCTACTATTCTATTTTGCTTTCATTTATTTTTTCATTCTATTCTATTCTATTCTATTCTATTCTATTCTATTCTATTCTATTCTATTCTATTCTATTCTATTCTATTCTATTGTTCTTTAAAGGGGGGGTGAAATGCTGTTTCATGCATACTGATCTTTTTACACTGTTAAAGACTTGGAATCCCATACTAAACATAGACAAAGTTTCAAAAGTTAAGGTGGACGTTTGATGGGAGTATTTCTTTGTCAAAAATACTACTTCCGGTTAGTCATAAGTTTCGGCAAGTTTTTTGAGATCATGCGTCCCCATTGACGTTAATGGGGGCGGAATTTCCTTGTATGGGCCTTACGGACAATTCTACCGGTGAGAGAGAGAGAGGGAGAGAGCGAAAGCAACAGGCTACGCCCATCAAAGCGCTGGCTCGTAGGATGCGCTGCACAGGTGATGTGCACATAACAATGTCACCAAAAAAGTGCGTTTTTGGTTGCCAGACCAAGACAGTCCTGCACAGATTCTCCAAAACCCCGCGTTAAGGCAACAGTGGATGTAATTTGCTTTTCCGGATCAGCAACTGAGTTGCGCGAATGTTTATATCTGTTCGCTGCATTTCGGTGCCGACTGTTTCATAAACAAGGCCCAGCTCGACGCCGGATTTTCCCAATCGCCTAATGCTGAAGGATGGAGCAGTCCCAACGTTAGAAGGGTGAGTGAGACTGCTTCAAATGTCTGTGTTTTTTTTAGTCCGCTTACTGTCTACACAAACCACGCGTAAACACACAAACACACGTGCACAACTGCACTTCCCACATGTACACCTTCAAAGACAAAAATACGACGATATA